>NW_028134462.1:0-73613 GCF_964662115.1 Mustela nivalis | reverse complement strand
CCTGCTTCCTGCTCCCCATTACCCCCAAACTGACCTCAGTGGCTTTCAAGGTCACTTGTGACTGGTTTTACCTCAGAGCCTGGCCATTAATTCCTGAAAGATAGGCTATTTTTCTTTTCCCAGCATATGTTCTGGTGAATGGCTGCAGAGTACTTTGGGGCAGGCTAAGAGGAAGAATTAAGTGCGGATGTGTGATGTTATTGCTGGTCCACTCCTCAAGGAAAGCCATCTTCCCTTAAGTCACAAGGCCCCGGTTCTGTGAACTGCCTATTGTGGTGATGCAAGTCAAGCCTCTAGTCTCCAGTTTTTATAGAAAAATAGAACCTTAGTGATCTGCCCATCTGTTTCGGTTCGAGAGAACGTATGGTCAGTTAAACCATTTTGATCATCACTATGGCTCTGTTGCCTGTCACCGCAATTCTCAAAATGAAGAACTACCACTTGGCCTCTGTCATCCAGGGATCCATGAGCCCCACTGAAATCAGGAAGCCATTTCAAAGAAAGGATAATCTGGGACATGCTGCTTGTGCAACCCTCACTACCGTATTTCTCAGTACTCATGATTCACGGCCATCTTTCCACCAAACCACACCCTGTCTTATGGGAAATTTTCTATGAACAGTTAACTGGGAGAGAAATGCAAACCTTTTATATGTCAATTATACCTCAATAAAGCTAAAATCAAGCTGAAGTCTGACTTATGGGTGTGTATAACATGCTCCTATCAGCTAGAAGTGGAGTGGACAGCTGAAGTTTGGTAAACCCGTTAGTTTTATAACGCTATAATCGCTTATAATTGTTTCTTTGTATTTCTGGTTCCTCATTAGATCCTAAGCTTCTTGAAGGAAGGATTATTCCATTAGACATAGTACAATGGAAAGGAAAATCCTTCCTCTGGAAGGGAGGCAGTTTCTGTCACATTACTAATTAACTTACCCTTTGTACTTACTGTAGAACTCAGAGGGTCTTAGAGAATGGGAATAGATCATTTTAAGTTTAATCAGGTGATGCCAATTTCGGCTGCTGCACATACATGCAGTTTCTTTGCTTGAGCAAATCCAACACAGTGCCAGTACTCAGTACTCAGCTGTTGATCTAAAAAGTGCTTTTTGTCTCTATCCAAAAAGTAGAGGACACCAAAGGTTTCATCGGACACGTAGCACTACACTTCCACCATCTTGGTGTTAAATCAGATCTTCTGAATGAGATAATTGAGTCCTCGGGTCTCTTGATCTTCAGCTCACCACCCCACAGCTCATCCCACATGTCCTCTAGGTTGATTTGCCTCATATCTCACACCAGTGTTTGCTCCAAACTGTGAATTTACCCCCAATAAACAAAGGGCTCAAATAGGGTTGGTACGTATGCAGTCTGGTCGTTTACCTCCGTTTGCTATTTGCAGGGTTTACACTCTCTTGGCTATTATTCAAGTAGGTTTTAGGAAGGGAGTGGAGGCAGGTGGATGTTTTAGATTAACCGCTGTTATATGGAAGTACCTGGCATTTCATAAAAAGGGTGGCATGGTCTGCACTGTTCCTAGTTGTATTCCCCTATGTAAATCTAAGTCTCAGGTGGGCCAAAAGCACATGTATACATTTATAAGACTAAAAATACACTTATACACTTTTAAGTCTCAAAAAGAGTGAAAAGTGGGTAGTTCAGAGATCACTGTGGGGGCGCCTGGCTGGCTCAGGTGGAAGAGTAGGAGACTCTTGGTCTCAGGGTCATGAGTTTGAGCCCCATGTTGGGTATAGAGATTACTTAAAAAATAAAACTTAAAAAGAGACAGAGAGGGGAAGAGAGAGATAGAGAGAGAGAGAGAGTGTCCTTGCTGCTAAATACATCCTAAAGGAAATGTTATTTTTCCAATAGCATTTGCTCACTTTGAATCTCTGTGTTTGGTAATTCTCATATTTCATACTTTTTCATTATTATTGTATTTCATGCTGATCTGCAATCAGTGATTATGACTCACTGAAAGTTCATATGATAGCATTTTCAGAGCAATATGTTATTTTTAAATTAAGGTATATACTTTTTTTAAGATGTAATGCTATTGTACACTTAATAGACTACCATATAGTGTAAACAACTTTTACATGCACTAGGAAACCAAAAAATTTGACTCCCTTTATTGCAATATTTGTTTTATCGCTGTGATCTGAAACCAAATCTGCGATATCTCCGAGGTAAGCCGGTACACAAGTTAGCCTCGAAATGTACTATGATTTGTATCTGCAGTTGATTTGTTTTCCTGATGTTTTTACTCTAGGTTAATATTTGTTTCCCTCTGAGCACATCCTAACTAAGATGGGAGGGGATAGCCAGCAGATACATCTTGATAGAAAGAGAAGTGTGCTTCAGATCTGAAATTTGCTAGTTAATTTCACATATAATGAAATCGAGTAGCCATACAGAGCTTCAGTTTCCAGATTACTTACCCTTTGGGGTTTCTTTCCAGCTCATTTAAAAGTGTGTGATCACAGTATTCAAAAACTAAATGCATTTTCCTTTTTCTTCTGAACACCTCAATGAGGTTCACAAGGTTTGGGTGTTTTAATTGCTGCAAAGGAATTGAAATAAAACTTCAGTGATTTGTTTTTCCTGATAGTTTTTCCCCAGATTCCTACAGTTTAAACAATAGAAGGCCTTGTTTATCATTTTCCATGCATCTCTTGTGGATAATTTTATTATGGTTACTCACAAGAGGAACTACTCTTAGTAAGAATCATAGACACTTAAGGTTGGAAAAAAAAAAAAAGGAGACATTTTTCTTCTTCTCCTTCTAATGTACCTGTAACAGATAGTAATTAAACTGCTTGAATCTCTCTGGAGATAGCAAGCAAAGCACACAACATAAAATATAGGCACTGATACCATAAATACTTTATGGATTTAGTGAAAATTCTAAATATCCAAGTCATAAAGGAACCTGGATAAAAAACTGAGGAGATGGAGTTATTGAGTAAAAGGCTATAAAAATTATCAATCCCCATTTAGCCTGCATATTGCCACGGATTTAATATAAATGTCAAGAGGTTTAAACAGAGTCTGGATTTTAGTGTTGACTCTCAGAAATACTAGAGGCCCAACTTCCAAATCTGATTAAATTGCCTATTGAGTCCCTATAGTGTGTTTTTGTTTATATTTTCAGCTCTGTTCTCTGATTCTATTGTTTTCTCTTATGCTTAGATTTTTTTATGTATTAAATTGTATCTCAAGATGAAACATTTCACAGGTAGCCTCTGTTTAATGTTGTAAACCAGAGGAAAAATTCTAATTATGTAAGATAATCCACCATAGAGTAACTATATAATTTGCTATCCTATTAGAGTACGGAGTATTAGACAAGACTGTCCCAGGCAAACAGGGATATGTTTACCCTGCCTAAGTCTAGGGTGACCATACAATTTAGCATAGAAACCAGGAGGCTTTTGAAAGAGGGTGCTAATTAGACTGGACTCTGGGACAAAAGCAATAAACCAGGATATCTGATCACTCCCCCTTTATATAACTCATCTTCCTTGTTTTTTCCCTGGTGTATTAGATACATCACTTTTCAAACCCTATACTGCTTACTCAGGGGGGATTATCCATATAGAGGGAACACAGTATTTTGCATATAGTGAGCGCTGCATAAATATTTTGCAGGCCCAAGACTGATAGCATCCTTTACTTCAGTATCTGTAAACATGGTGTGAGAGGGAAAAAAATTACCTTGCGACTATGTGCTCAACAGTTTGGGTAAAAGGACTCTAGTACATATTAAAAATATCCCTAAAGCAAAAAATCGATTTGCCAAGAACAGAAACGCAAAATGGAGGAAACAGTTCACACAGGTAAGTCAGCGGCTTTGTGCTACACTGAAAGCCACACGACGGAAATGAAACACTTTCTTTATCAGGAGAGCTCAGATTTCGTAGATGCTAACCTGGTCAAATCTGTCTTTGGGTAGATAAGCAATTTGTATCCCCTTTGCAAATGAAATCAACTTAGCCCAGAGAAACAGTGACTTATATAAGTAAAGCAGGTAATAAGGAGGACAGAAATCAAATCACATTTAAATAAATAATAGGAGTTTGTGAGGAAGGTTAGGTAAATTTATCACGGAAGGAGCCCGCCCAGGGCCTGCGGTGTGTAACATATCAAAGCTGGCAAGAGGTTCGTTAAGAGAACCATCACGAGGCACCAAGCTAAGGTGGAATCTGGCTACTTTTCACCTTAATGTCCATTCTTACATTTGGGCATTGTGACCCAGGAGGTACTACCAGAGCGTTAACATTCCTTGCAGTCTTGAAGAGGAGAGAGGTGGTGGATAAAATCATTGCTAATATTGGAAAACAACGCACAGCGGGTTCCGACACACCCTGTAGCTGAGCGCTGGTACAAAGTTGGCTGGCTAACTGGCGCCCTCTGCTGGCTGTGAGGTAACAGTGGACCGGTTTTTATGATGGATGTGCTCTTGAAAACCCCTTGTCTATTAACTTATATTTTAAACTAGTATTAGTTTGAGGAAACCTACTGCAAATAATACTTAGAAGGACAGATAATATGTTCATTATTATCTTCCCCTAAAAACCGATTTCTGGGGTTTTCCTAAAAAAAGAGGACCCATGTCGAAAGTAAATGTCAGCTGTGTGTTCTTGAGGAAATCACACTTTTATTATTTAGAGTGTGGTCTACCAGCACCTTCTGTGCCATCGGGCAGTTTGCTGGAAATGCCATATCTCAGGCTGACCATGGACCTTTGACTCAGAAAGATAGAAAGGACCTTTGACTTTTGCAAAGTCCCCTGGGGAATTCCCACATTAATGTTTGAGAAGTGCTGTCTGTGCTTCACTTTCCTCTCTGATAAGATAAGGACGCTGGGTGAGAAGCATCCACAGTTCTTTTATGGGTCTAAACAAAAGAGTTCTAGGATAGGAAAGCATTTACACTGAAGACTTATAAATGTTACATGTCAAATCCTTTCAGAGTAAAAACAACTTTAGGGGTACCTACTGGGCTGACTCAGTCTGTAGAGACTGTGATTTGATCTCTGAGTCCTGAGTTCAAGCCCCACATTGGGCATAGAGATTACTTAAAACAAAACAAAACAAAACAACTAACAAAATCCTTGTGGAAAATGTGTATACATAGATGGGGGAGATACTTAATATGCCTAAGAACCAGTGGAGAGCAGGAAGGACCACTCCGTCTCGATGCCTACAGGGGCACCCGTACAGTCCTGTGGCCTCCTGTGCTAGGAGATGTTCTTCTAGTTGCTGGTTTGTGGGGAGAAGGATTTGGGAAGGGGATGGGCAGAGAAAGGCCAAGAAAGGGGACAGGGAGGGCAAACACTGGGCTGAAGGACTTAGGACAGTGAATATTTACCAACCAGAACAGAGGTACTTCAATATCAGAACTGCCAAAGTCCAAAGTAATAATCAATTTATTTTCCATAGTTGCTGATACCAAGAAATTTAAGTCCAATGAGAAAAAAAAATCACTTCAAAATTCATTGAAATTGTAATTTTGGCATACATAGGTCTTCCAGTACCATGATGTTATAGATATTCAGAGAAAGTCAACCTACCTTCAACATCCGTATTTCTCTTAGTGCTATTTTCTTAACAACTGGATCATCCTCAGATTCCACAAACTTTTTAATAGCTACCACTTGTCCAGAGGTTTTGTTTCTGCACTTGAATACAACCCCATAGGACCCTTCTCCAATCTTGGCTAATTTTTCATATTTTTCCATTATAGTTGACAGGACTTAAATTACTGTATTGACTGACTTGCAGCACAATGTTACACCTGGAAAATAAGATGACTCAGCTTAGTCAAGTGATCAAGGACAATGTTCTCACAGTCTTGTCGTACATGAAACCGATTTACTCAGGATGCCAAAGGCTTATTTCCATCAATTACTTTTAAATATACTCAAAAAACATTTGAACATTATTTTGGGAATTCGGTCGGCTTAATATGGTTCTTCCAGTTACTGCAAAGATTTCACATATTTCTTATAATAGGTCTGCATTTACCTCAGTTGAATTAAAGGATTTGTGGAAAGAAAACTTGTCTAGTCTATTTTCATTATCCTCAAGTAAATGATTAAAATATGGTGCTGTAAAATCCAGCTAAGGAACATCTCATACTCTCACATTTAGTGTTTTATCTTTTCTCACCCCTGGGATTTGGAGAACTAGAAAGAACTGAGAACAAGACACATAGAAAGTACTATACTTCCCCCTGGTGGAGAGAAGAAAGAGTGAATGTGGACTGTGGAACAAAGCAGCCATTACAAAGAGTAACATCTTTTTAGCACATCATTTATTGCTCTTAGCTTTTACATGTATGAAAGAACAGATCCTTAATTTTCCAAAGAAAATAAAAAGCACAAAAAAGAAAACAGGTTTCTCTAATTTTCCTGAATGCTTTCTTTCATCTAGATTTCCACGGAAATATTTAATTTTTCTGTCCTGCCTCGCCCACTCATGAATTATGTGGCGATCGGATTACATATTAAATAACAAATAAGACCAACATTATTAAATAAATGAGTCTAGGAACTGAAAATACTTCACTAACATTGTCCTATGAAAATTACATCTTATCTGTACAACTATTCTATGAAACATGTATTATTTTTTTTCATTTTTAAAAGTTTAATTGTTTAGCACAATAGATATCTGACAGCCTAATGCTGTTTGAGCATTACATTTGCAGGTGGTAAGGTCCAACCTCTTAACATAGCTCTTTCCCACTAAGGCAGTGAATGGTCATACTCTCTAAAAATTAATAATGCCGTCTGCAAGGAGCTCATTGGTCTTGAAATTTATTTTAACCACATGCCTAATTGTCATAAA
The DNA here is from genome assembly GCF_964662115.1 of Mustela nivalis. Classification (NCBI taxonomy): domain Eukaryota; kingdom Metazoa; phylum Chordata; class Mammalia; order Carnivora; family Mustelidae; genus Mustela; species Mustela nivalis. The sequence goes on along the minus strand of NW_028134462.1, from coordinate 66,759 downwards.
CCACTGTTACATATCATTTGTTAGATGTTGTCCCTGGAAGTTCCCATTCATACCATGCTACAGTCCTAAACACAATGTTTTCCCTCCCTACTTCCTTAGCTTCAAGAAAAATAGCTTCTCTGACAATGTCAATGAACACTTGTATTCTGAAATTCTCATTTAACTTAGTAGGTTCCTCAGCCACCTGTCCAAAGCACCTTATTTCAATTCCTATTTTGACATTAGATCTTTATTATATTATAACCATTGAAAAAGGCTTAGCAATCCATCTATCTTTTTTTCCCTCATTTCCATTACTAGCATTATCCTTTAAGGACATGTCTGTTGGCAATACTATTATGTTGCCTGGTGCTCCCACCTGCCCAAGTAGTAGTAGATAAGCTTATTTGGCAGAGAAAACAAAGGGTTGAAAGAGTGGGGCTTCAGAGTTAGGGCCTTCTGAGTTTGAAATCTCTTGTGTTGAATGGACACATGATCTTGGGCAAAGGTCAAATAATAGCTGAGCCTTACTTTCCTGATTTGCAGAACAGACCTCAGGGCCAGGATTTTAGTGAGTGAGGTGAGTGAGGCATTCCCTTCAGGTGCAAAATTTAAGGGGGCATCAAAAACTCTGTAAGCAAGTACTATTTTTATTCAATTATGTGGATGAGAAAATCAAGGCAAAATGAAGCTAATACAGAGTTTGAACCCAGGCAGTCAGATTCCAGAGATCCGAACTTGAATCATTACGCTATGCTGCCTCTCGGTTAATTCAAAAGAATGCACAACCCCGGTCTTAGTAAAAACAAAATGTCAAGTGAAAGAGTTGACCACTTTTTAAATTTCTTATGTTTCAAATGAGTATCCTTTTTTTTTCTTTTCCTTCACTAACATCTTTTCCATCTATAGATTGTCTCAATGAGAAAGAAATCATCTACACTGACTTGCCACCACAGAAATACACAACTGAGAAAAGTGTTTGCCTGGGTAAATGACTCTTACTAAACTATTCTACAATTATATATATATATATATATATATATATATATATATATATATATATATGTAGATTTTATTCTCTCTCTTATGAAAGGAAGAAAATGGAAGCATACACACTTTAAAAACATGGAAAATTCATCACAGATTAAGTTCTGAAAACTCTATTAGTTATACTGAATTGTTACATAGATATTATTCTCTTAAATGTATTTAGATACAAACATGAATATATTTGTTCTTTAGCCTAGTTTTAAGTGACAGGGAAGAAAACAGTAGAAACTAGAAATTTGCTTTAGAAAGTTATTGGTATAAATCTTTGTGGATTTATGAATTTAACCAGCTTGATAAGCCCTATGGTTACTGGAATAAACTATGCATATGCCAAAAAGCTTAATTATGATATTTAAGTCTGTATTATTTTATTTCCCTGTAGGTAGATGATTTGATCTATTGATCTAATTTTTTTCCCCAAGTGGCTTATTAGTGATTGAGCTCTCAGACTAACATTTAGATCTCTCACAGTCCTATCAACCAAACTTCTGAATATGATGAAACAAAGCACCAGAAAATAGTACTTTATCTGGTAACATCTAAACAGTACCTGTTTTCTGAAGCCCTTATATATTCCTGGAAGATGAGTGTGAGCATGCAGGCCGGAATTAGACCAAGGCAGAAATTCCTCAAAGAGATTCATGGATCTAATTCCAGCTTACTAGGGACTCTACCAGAGTAAGAAGCAGTAATTCCTAATATCTTACCTGAGGTACAGACCAACTATCTGTTTGATGACTATCTCTACACAAATAGAATCATCTCAAAATCTGTTTGTTTTAAATTGCCTTCTTTCTTATCCTCTACCCCTACTCAAAGTTCTCAAACCTGTTCCACATTACACCTAAATGGCTTGTGAAGATGTATATGGTGGAGAACTTTGAGAGAGCTGAGGATAATGGCAGCTGTCTAAATAAAATCTTTTCACATAGCTTTCTCAAAGCTGTAGAAATCAAGCAGAATAAAACCAGATAAATGCAATGCTTCCAAAATAACAGGAAGTATTAAGTAGAAAAGTAAACTCCAAATTCTGGAAGAGATATCTCTTAAGGTTCCACTATAAGCCTTTGCAAAGAGCAGATATAGGAATGGGGTGGGATCTGGAAAAACTGTAAAGAAGAGAGAAGAGGAAACGAAGGGCCTAAGATAGACTTAAAATCTTCCCCCCGCCATCCCCTGAAGAGGAAATACATCACAAGTATAAAAATATTAAGTGTGTCCTGGTAGATCAGAGCATTCGCCACCAGGAAGGGATGTAAAAGTCATGGAAACTGAGGGAGATCAGTTAGCGGGACACTAATCTTGAGCAAGAGGGAAGAGAGAGGCTTATCCGATCTCAATCAGAGACTGGATAGTGAAAGGAAAAAGAAGCAAGAGGGATAAATTTGTGCCACTGCAAGACAAAAGAGAGCCCCCAAACTGAAGGATATGCAAATCTCTTTACCACTAAATTGGAAAAAAAAAAAAAAAAGAGTGCTACTCATTAAAGAAGCTGCACTTTGTTACAGTGACAGAAAGGACTTTCTTAAGCTAGGTTTCTGTCAATTATTACAGGACAAAACCTGCCTAGGAAATTATAAAATAGAGAAAAGCAGTCTCCAAACAAATCTACTATTGGAAGAAAATAGAAATGAGAATTGGATATTTTCCTTGATAACAATCATGCCAAAAAAACCTAACAATGAAGCAGAAGAAAACTAACATAATACTCCAAACTGATTTAAATATCTTCTAACATTCATTTGGAGATATGAAAAGCCACTTTTTTTTTTTTTAAAGATTTTATTTTTTGAGAGAGATAGAGGGAGAGAAAGCACAAGTGGCTGGGAAGCAGGGGGAGAGGAAGAAGCAGGTTCCGTGGTGCTCAATCCCAGGACCCAGGGATTATGGCCTAAGCTAAAGGCAGAGTTTACCTGACTGAGCCACACAGGTGCTCCATGAGAAGCCACTTTGAATCAGAAATTCAAATAAGACTAGAAGTAAACCAAACCAAACCAAACCAAACCAAACCAAACAAAAAGAGAGAGAGAGAAGGAAAAAAAAAAAGAAAAAAAAAGAGTTGATTGAACTTAGGAAAGAAAGAGAAGAAAAAGACAAAATAAGGGACAAAGTAAGAGATGAAAGATACAAAAGACAAAAGAGACAAAGACAAAGTAAGAGAGTTTAGAGAGAAAGTGGTTGAAATGGAAGATAGGCAAAGAAGACCCGACATATGTATCCAGAGTCTCTGAAGAAAACAAAACAGTGGAACAGAACCAATAGTTGAAACTATAAACTATGAAATTTTTCTGGCAACAAAATAAGATCAGATTATACATACTGAAAAGGCCCATCAGTAGTTGGGAAAACGGAATCAGAACAATCAACTCAAAGATGTATTTGAATAAAACTATCAAAGAAAATACTCTGATAGTCTGTAGGCACAAAGACTAAACAGAAATGTAGGAAAATGAGAGTGACATCAAACTTGTCAAGAGAATATACCATGCCACAGAAAAATATAGCAGCCTTCTGAGGAATTCAAGAGAAGAAAGTGAAAGCCAGGATTTTACATTCAAACAAGCTGTCCTTCAAGTACCAAAGTTATAGATACAGTTTAAATATGCAGGACCTCCAGGAATACTGTAATCATGAACCTTCTCAAAGAATCTACAAGGTGATAACTTTCAACCAAGAGCTGATTGGGAAAACTTCAGGAAGAGATTTATAGTAAGTGTTTAACATACTTCATTGAAGGCTATAACAAAGGTGAGGACAAGGGTGGAAGAATAACATATAAATGTTAGAAATGTTTCTACATGTTAGAAATGTTATGTTTCTACACTGTTACACACTGCTGCTAACAGTGTAGAAAGTAATGCAATTAAAAATATGTTAAAGAAATGGAAGGGGAAAGAAGAAAGCAGAATAAACTCATTGATAACTGAGATGGAGGAATAAAATATACCATTAAAAACAGACAAACCAGAGAATAAAAGCTTAAATAAGAAAGCAGGGACTAGGGCACCTGGAAGGCTCAGTGGGTTAAAGCCTCTGCCTTTGGCTCAGGTCGTGATCTCAGGGTCCTGGGATCGAACCCCGCATCAGGCTCTCTGCTCAGCAGGTCACCTGCTTCCCCCTCTCTCAGCCTGCTTCTCTGCCTACTTATGATCTCTGTCTGTCAAATAAATAAATAAATAAATCTTAAAAAAAAAAAAAGGCAGGAACTAGAAGTGTTCAGAATATACCCAGGGGTTCCTGGGTGGCTCAGTGGGTTAAGCCTCTGCCTTCAGCTCAGGTCATGATCTCAGGGTCCTGGGATTGAGCCCCACATCGGGCTCTCTGCTCAGCAGGGAGCCTGCTTCCTCCTCTCTCTCTGCCTGCCTCTCTGCCTACTTGTGATCTCTGTCTGTCAAATAAATAAAATCTTTAAAAAGAAAAAATAATATACCCAAATTAGTGTAAGAAATAAAAATCAAACATAATACATAGAGAAAGAAACACAGGTTAACACTGTACACATAAAAATTGTAATATAAAACAATATGACAGAGTAAAGACTAGTATCAGTAATATCAATACATATGAGTGGGCTTAAGTCATGTATTAAATGAAAAAGATTTTCAATTTGGCTCCCAAAGAAGATCTAAATATAAGCTCTATTCAAGAGACACATCTAAAATGACTCAGAAAAGTTAAAAATAAAAAGACAAGCAAAGGTATTCAGGACAAATGGAAACATGAAGGAAGGAGATTTATGATCCTGCTATCTGATGAAGTAGAATTAAAACTACAAAAAAGCATTAAATACAATGAAAGGGGGTATTTTTAATACTAAAGCCACAATTCACAATGAAGATATAAAAGCCCCCAAATAACACAGCAATTACTGTTACAAAGCAGAAACTTTAGGACAAACTTTAGGACAGAAACACACTAATAATGAAATTTAAACAGACCACTCTCAGGAAAAGGCAAGGCAAATGAACAAAAGATATGTAAGTATGTAGAAGACCTAAACAATGTAACCAATAAGGTAGACCTTTAGGAGAGAGATATATTGAATTTTATACTCTGATTACTTAAAATACACCTTCTTCTCAAGCACATATGGAAGAAGTGACAATATATTAGGTTACCAAGAAAACATCAGAACTAGAACATTCATAAACTAGAAACACTATAAAAGCATTCTCATCACAAACTATCAAACTAGAAATCAGAATAAATATACATATATCTAACACATACATAATACACATATTATTTATACATATTTATATTTAGGGTGTACATATATATCTTATTTATTTATTTATTTATATAGATAATACAAAAGACTTTCTACCTAGAAACTAAAAAAGCTTTCAATTAAATACCTGCTGGGTGAAGGGGGAAATACAGACTGAAATCATGTAAATAAAAATAATAATAATGAAAATATTACATATTAAATCAATGAGATACATTTAAAGCAGGGTTTCTCACCTCGGGGTGATTTTGGCCCCCAGGAGAATTTTTCAATGTCTGGAGATATTTTGGATTGTTATGAGTATGCTGAGGTGATGGATGCTGCTGAATACAATGCACAGGAAAGAACACCATAATAAAGAATTTTCTAGGGTGCCTGGGTGGCTCAGTGGGTTAAGCTGCTGCCTTTGGCTCAGGTCATGATCTCAGGGTCCTGGGATTGAGTCCCGCATCGGGCTCTCTGCTCAGCAGGGAGCCTGCTTCCTCCTCTCTCTCTCTCTCTCTGCCTGCCTCTCTGCCTACTTGTGATCTCTCTCTGTCAAATAAATAAATAAAATCTTAAAAAAAAAAAAAGAATTTTCTATCTAAATGTTCATAATGCCATGGTTGAGTTACCCTAACAGAAATGAGAAGAAAAAAGAAATTAGAAGAAAAAAGTCTAGAGATCAAACCAATATAAAAGAAGAAGGAGTAAAACTAACAAATGAAATCCATACTCTAAAAAGAGAGCTACAAAATAAACCAGAAGAAAGCACAAGCAACAATAAAATTAAAGCAGAAATGAATAGAGAATACAAAAAGAATATATATTTTTTAATTTTAAGATTTTATTTGTTTATTTGACAGAAAGAACACAAGCAGTGGGAGTGGCAGGCAGAGAGAGAGGGAGAAGGTTACCTGCAGAGCAGAGGAAGCATGATATGAGACTGGACACCTGGACTCCAGGATCATGACCTGAGCTGAGGGCAGTGGCCCAAACAACTGAGCCACCCAGGCATCTCAATAATAGGTCTTATTAATAAACCCAAATCCTAGTTCCTTAAAAAAATTAAAAAAGACAAATCTATAACTAGCTTAATCAATAAAAAAGGGAGAAAGAATGAATATACAAAAAGAGAATACTATTTTTTAAAACCTGAGGCTACTATGCAGGCATCTATAAAGATGAATCTGAGAACTTAGATGAAATGGGTAATTTTATTTTTTTTTAAAGATTTTATTTATTTATTTGACAGAGAGAGAGGTCATAAGTAGGCAGAGTGGCAGGCGGGGGTGTGGGGGGAGCAGGCCCCCTGCTGAGCTACCCAAGCGCCCCTGAAGTGGATAATTTTCCAGAAAAACAGAGTTTATAAAAATTTACCTAATTAGAGACTGAGAATTTAGAATGGTTTCTGTGTAAGAAATACTTTTTTTTTTTTTTTTAATCCCATGAAAAAGCACCAGGGGTCTGACTTTGACTACTGTGGGGTAAAGAGGTTGGTGAATCCTCTTCCTAAAACACTAAGACCAGAGAAAATTAAAAAAAAATAAAATAAAAATAAACAAAAAAAACCCCTAAAACCAAAACCCAAACTAACCCATAACAATTTGCGGGCTCTGGAAATCAACCAAAGGCAAAAAACAAAGTATTTATTCATGATAAATCAGAATTCCACTAAGTACACTGGGAGTCTGTGGCTTCTTACCAGGGTCTGCTGCCTTTCTTCCTCTACCCCATCCCTCAGCTCAGCAGGTGCAGTCGTTCTACCACCGTGAACTGGCCATGAACCAGAAGCCTTACTCCAAGAGAAAATGTGCTCGAGATAGCTCAAACCTCTGACAGGCTAAAAACCTGTGACAATACTGTCAGTAAAATTCTTACAAATTCAGTAGGAAACAAATACGGAAAAAACCCACAGCTTTGTAAACCCAAGGATGTGGTTCCGGTAGGGGTGAGCTACAGACTAACCAAAAATTTATGGGAAGATCATGGAAATGAAAGAACCATGGAAGGGTTAGGTTGGCTTTGCATATCTCTGGCTAACTGGGAAACTAGGAGGAATGCACAGGGAAGATAAGGGAAGGCCCTGAGGAAAGTTAAGGCTGAGGCAGATGTGAGGATTGACTGAACTATGAATGCATAATGAATGCAGTCTCCAACCCACACAATGATCCACTGGAAGAGGATGAAAGACTATGGCTAGAGTTATTTAGGTACCGCTGCTGCCCAAATTACTAGGCAGACAATAGTGAATCCTAGAGAGCCAGGCTTAAAAAATAAAAAACTGAACACAGACATCAACAGTCCCACACTTGGAAGGAGATAGATTCTGTAATACAGGCAAGTTGCAAAAACAAAAAACAAAACCACAAAAAAAAAGCCCTCAGGAGAAAATTGGAATCCAGCATAGATAAATTATCTAAAGTGTCCGGTTTTCAGTTACTAAGAAAAACGAGTGTGCCTGATATTCGGGGCGGGGGGGAAGACAATAAAAATGGATTCTGAATGGACCCAGCTATTTTATTTAGCTGACAAAGACTTTAAAGTGACAAATGAAAAATTTAATAATAATAAAAAATATACCCACAAAGAAAAGGGTCAGATGGCTTCAAAAGTGAATTCTACCAAGTACTCAAAAGAAGAATTAATACCAATTCTTCACAAACTAGTCCCGAAAATAAGATAGGAGACATTCCTAACTCAATCCATAAGGCCAATATTTACCTTGATACGCAGTCAGACTAAGAAATTACTAGAAAACTACAGATCATTATTCTCATGATATAGATACAAGAATCCCCAACAAAATAATTGGCAAACCAAATCCAAACATATATGAAAAAGATTATATGTCTGATTATGTGAAATTTATTTCAAGAATGCAAGGTTGGTTTAATATCTGAAAATCAGTTATGTGTAACATCATAATAACAGAATAAAAGATGAAACTACATGACCATTGCAGTAGACCTGAAAAAAGCATTTGACAAAAGCCAACACTTTCAACAAACCAGGAATAGAAGGGAACTTCCTCAAAGAGGTTTGTGAAAAATGTACAATTAACCTGCTTAAGGGTGAGAGACAATGCTTTCCCCCCTAAGACTGGGAAAATGATTTTGCTTTTACCACTTCTATTTAACATTGTTTTGGAAGTTCTTGCCACTGCAACAAATCAAGAAAAAGAAATTAAAAGTTGTACAGATTGGAAATGGAAACTAATGCTGTCATTATTTGGAAATGCCACGACACTATAAGCAAACAATCCTAATGAATCTATGAAAAAACAACTTGAACTAATGAACAAGTTTGCAATATAGTAGGATAGATGATCAATACAGTAACATTGTGTTTCTATGCACTAGCAACAATTTGAAAATGAAATGAAAATAATTCTACTCATCATAACATCAAAAGAATAAAATATTTTGAAATGAATTTAATAAGCGAAGTGTAAGACCTCTACACTGAAAATTAAAAATACTGCTCATGAAATGAAAGAAGAGATAAATAAAAGGAGAGAGATGTCAAGTTCATGGATTGGAAAACTCAATTACGATGTCAGTTCTCAATAAACTCACTGACAGATTAAATTCAATCCCTATAAAAATCCCAACAGACTTTTTGGGGGTAGAAATTGACAAGTTGAACCTTAGATTGATACATAAACGCACAGTAACCAGAATACCCAAAGCAACCTGGAATTAAAAACAAACTGGGAAGACTTATAATACCTGACTTCAAATTTTACCATAAAGTTATAGTAAATCAAAAGAATATGGTATTGGCGTAAAGACACATAGGTATCAGTGAACAGAGCAGAGCATCAAGAAATGACCTTTTTTATTTATAGCTAATTGATTTCAACAAAGATGTCATGGCAATTCAATGAAGAGAGAATGTTTTCAACAAATGATGCTAGGAAAATTGAGGTCCATATGTAACAAACAAACAAACAAACAAAAACTTAGATACCTATGCAATATACCAAAATTAACTCAAAATGAATCACAGACCAAAATGTAAGAGCTGCAACTACTACTGACTTCTAATAAAAACAAAGGAGAAAAATCTTTGTGATCTTGTTAGGCAAAAATTTCCAAGATATGACACTAAAAGCATGACAAAAGAAAAAGTTGATAAAATAGGATTATCAAAATTATAATCTTTTGCTCTCCAAAAAATTCTTTTATTAAGAAAATGAAAAAATATGCCTCAGACTGAAGAAAATATTAAAGGATTTGTATACACAATACATAAAGCCCTCTTATAATTCAACAGGCAGCCAGATAACCCAAGTTAAAAATGGACAAAAGATTTTTTTCAAGTGAACTCTACCCCCAACATGGGGCTCAAACTCATAAATCCAAGATCAAGAGTTGCATGCTCTACCAACTGAGCCAGCCAGTCACCCCCAAAATGTACAAAAGATTAATAGAGATATTTTACCAAAGAAGATATACAGATGTTTAATAAGTGCATGAAAGGATGCTATTAGTCATTAGGAAATACGAATTAAAACCAAAATAAGATACCACCACACATCCACCAGAACACGTAAAATCCAAAAGACTGACAATATCAAGGATTGATAAAGACGTATAGAAACTGGAACTCTCACACAATGGTGGGAATGTTAAGTGGCACAGCCCCACTGGAAAACAGTTTGGTAATATTTAAAAAATTAAAAATAAATTTAACATAAAAGTTAAACATAAACAGCAATTCCACTCTTTGGTATCTACTCAGAAAAAATAAAAATATATGCCAATATGAAGACATGCATACAAATGTTATAGTACCATTATTCATAAGAGCTTCAATTGAAAACAAACTAAATATCCATAATCAATGAATGAAAATCCACACAATGAAATACTCATTCAACATTAAATACTGATACATGCTATTACGTGATAAGCATTAAAAAAAAAAAAAAGCTGAAGACATACACTATGTGAAAGAAGTCAGACAACTCCCCCAAACACACATATTGTATAGTTCCATTTACATGAAATTGTAGAAAGACAATGCACCACTGAGAAGGACCTAGCATCTCCTTAATGGTATTGTTGCCTGAAATGCAAAACGTGAATCGAACCATGAGAAAAAAAATAGACAAAACTGGGGCACCTGGGAGCCCACCCCCACGTGGGCTCTCTGCTCAGCAGGGAGCCTGCTTCCCTTCTTCTCTGCCTACTTGTGATCTCTGTCTCTGTCAAATAAATAAATAAAATCTTAATAAAAAAATTTAAAAAATAGACAAAACTTTGGCATCGTACAAATAACTGGCCTGTATTTAAAAAAAAAAAATGGTAAGGTCATGAAAGATAAAGGTAAGATAAAGTTCAAGATACTTTTCCAGAAGGAAGGAGACTAAAAAAATATGAAAAGGAAATGTAATGTGTGATCCTAAAATGAATCTTAGAATGGGATAACTGTCAAGAGTAATAGTGGGATAACTGGTGAAATCTAACCACTGACTGTGGACGAGGTACTAAATTTCCTGATTCTGTACTGTGGTTATGTAAGAAAATGTCCTGATTCTTAGGAAATACACACTGAACTACTTAAGGGTAAAGGCACATGGTATCTGTAACACTATCAAAAGGTACAGAAAATTAATGTGCAAGTATTTATATAGAGAGAGACAGAAAGGAAGTGATAAAACAAATGGAACACAACTAATGAATGTAGATGCATGGGAGTTCATTGTACTTTTCTTGCAAGTTTGAAATTATTATGTTAAAATCAAACTATTTAAAAAATCTACATTTGGTGGGACTGAAGTGTCATAACTCACTTTTCTTCTGCATATCTACATTCAATACACCAAAAACATCTTTCTCAAACATCAAGATAATCAGATATTATCCTTCCTCAAAAGTGTCTTATGGCCTCTGATGCCACAGAATGAAAAAAAGATTATAGTAGGATACTTACAGTCTTTTACACTCTAGTCCCCATGTACCTTTCCCACATTGCTTCTGAGATTTTTTCCCAAACACTTTCAGATCTGTCTCTGCTTATATCACTGCTGAGAAGGTCTGACCCCCAAATCCTCATCTTCTGCAGTTCAACTCAAATGTCCCTTCTTTTATCTTTCCCCAATTCCTTTTTTTTTTTTTTTAAGATTTTATTTATTCATTTGACAGACAGAGATCACAAGTAGGCAGAGAGAGGAGGAAGCAGGTTCCCTGCTGAGCAGAGAGCCCGATGCAGGGCTCGATCCCACGATCCCAGGACTCCGGGATCATGACCTGAGCTGAAGGCAGAGGCTTTAACCCACTGAGCCACCCAAGCGCCCCATCCTTCCACAATTCCTAAAGGCAAACTCTCTCTGTACACATCCTGTATTCACAACTTCTGCCACTCCTTTTTTCCACATTATTCATCACACCTGACTTGCATTCTCAGCCCAGTGGCTGGAACGTGGTGCCAGGTGCTCACCCTGTCGAAGTCCTGCCATAATTTTATTCTCAAACCTTTCCGCTAAATTCGAAAAATAATTTTCTATTTTCAGCAAAGGAAATAATCACATTTTGATGGTTAATACAGTATCTGGGCAGCAAATCAAGATCAAACAGTGATAGAGCCATTGACAGGGATAGATGAAACTGGTTGAAAATATTTTTCATAGTCATTAATGACCTTCAGCTGAGCTTATGTATCTCTGGGCTATGGGGCCTCCTGACTTCAAAATTTACCAAACACTTGACTGTTAAATTAATCAAGTTCTGGGGTGCCTGGGTGGCTCAGAGGGTTAAGCCTCTGCCTTCAGCTCAGGTCATGAACTCAGGGTCTTGGGATAGAGCCTCACATCGGGCTCTCTGCTCAGCAGGGAGCCTGCTTCCTCCTCTCTCTCTGCCTGCCTCTCTGCCTACTTGTGATCTCTGTCTGTCAAATAAATAAATAAAATCTTTTAAAAAAATTAATCAAGTTCTGTGTACAAAGGCAAAAACAGATATAGACTTGGACCCACTGGTAAATATAGAAAGATATTTGAGTAGTACTTGAGTACTACTTGAGTGGATCATTAAATTCTTTGAGTTTCCTATTTAATTTCCTTAGTCAGAAGGAAATGATGCACACAGAAACAGAGGAAACACTGGGAGGCAGATTATTTTCAATGATTGTATCACAAAGCACGGCCTGAGGACTCAAGCACACCTATGGAAAGCACTGGGGGAAGAAAAACAAAATTAAGGGAGAGTAATGGGATGAAAAAATATTCATCAATTTCCTAATCTTAAATTTATAAGAAACTGGTGTGAACAGTGGTGTTAGGAGAGAGGGAAACAAGGAGACATTTTCAAGACCCGGCAAGCCCAGTTAAATTCTGCAGGCTTAAAGTCACAATGTGCGATGTTGTTTTACTTTTGTTTCCAGTGCACCCAAACTTGGTAGTACTCATATTTAACAGAACTGATCAAGAAAATGGGCTGCAAATGCATTCTGCATCTGTCTTATGAACGTAACACTGAATTATGGAACTTCAAAAGTACATGCACCTGTTAATAAACGTCTTGGCGGTAGTACAATCAGAGTCATTAAAAGCATCTCCGGGGAAACCAGAAGACCATATAATTCACATAACCCAAGAAACTCATTTTGCTTAAAACTCATTAAGCTCTCCAGTCAGGCGCCACCCTGTTTTCTAGCTTTGTGCCGGTTGCTGTGCTCCAGGCATGTGCTTTGGTAAATTTCATATGTACACGTATCTGGAAGCTCGGCACAGTCCACCTTACTTCCAGGCCTCTAAAGAGATCCTGACCTTTTAAAGGCAGTCCGGCTTCTCCGCCACACACGGGTTTCCCAGCGTGCCGGTGCGCCCCCGCTGTCCCCTCTGCCACCACCTCAGCACTCGCCTCCCCCAGGCCGCACCTCCCTCTCGCCCCTAGGGAGCCGCAGCAGGTGGGGCGTGCGGTCGGCGGGAGCACCCCGTCACCTCCGTCCCTCGCCTCCGCCCTGCCTGCCACTCCCCTTCTTCCCCCCCAACCCGCTCTCCTGCCCTCAGGAACTTTCTTCACCTGGGCGCGTCCTGCAGACCCCGGCCCTCTCTCGGTCAGCACCCCCACTTACGGTGTGGTCCGGGGGCGCCCGCGACGCCGTCTCGCGCAATCCGGAGCGGTCGGGACCCGGGGCAGGTTGCTGCGCGCCGGCCGCCACCCGCCCAGCAACTGAGGAGCGAAGGGCCGCGGCGTCTCCGGGGCAACCGGACGCTCAGGGCGCGCGGGCCGGGCGGCTTCCGGAGCGGTCCCCCGGCGCACGCCTCACGGGAAGCCGGGGCCGCGCCGCCTGGCCTCGGGAGGGGCAGCCTCGGGGCGGAGCCGTGACGTCCCGGGTACCCACGCCGCGGCGGTTTCTGCTCCAGAGCCCTGAAGACGCCCTGGAAGGAGCTCGGGAAACAAACTACTTTTCCATGAACGCGTGACTGTAGCAAGTCCGATTCCTTTCCAAGTTCTCAGCAGCGCTTCAGAGGAAGCCCGCGTCAACGGTGACACGAGGCCGCTTCCCTGCCCGGGCAGGGACCTTCAGTCTGTCAGACCCGACGTCCCCGTCTTGCTTTACGGTCCACACAGCCTTTCGACAAACCTGTGGAGGCTTTGCCGTGACAGGCAGCTGTGAGCTGTGGGACACACCGCCGCCGCGTTCGCGGTCCAGCAGACGCGCGCGCGCGCGAGGGCGGAGGGTATCTGAGCGGATTCAGAACGAGACAGATGGGCCCAGGGGGCAGCAAGTCGAACCAATCCTGTGATGAATGTCATATCGAAGTAAACGTGTTAACGCTGGACGAGATCATTTTTGCCAAAGCTTACCCTCTCGTTCCCAAATGTGAACTCAAAAATACTGGATGTTGACGTGCACATACATACTTGCTCGGCGTCAGTAACGCGCTCCCCACCGCGCGGGGCTCAGGGTGGGCACACTTCCCCCTCTCCCTTCAGGTGGCTGTCCTCGTCATCCTGTTTTTCCATTTGCTTCCATGTGCTTTGGAAAGAAAACCAGAAACCACCTTTGTCTCCGTTCTTCTTTCAAGACCAAGCATCCTCCCAATAAACTCAAATCGACATGAACTCACACCTCTTCGTTTCTGCCCTCATCATGCTATAGAGAATATTCTCAGGAGGGATACAAGGGATCACCTAGGCACAAACCCTGCGGCCTGTTCCCACGGGCGTGTGTCTGATCGCTGCAGTTCCGAAGAAAACTCTTGACTGGAGCTCCTTTTCTCGTTGGGAAGCTCTCCAGTCAGGCGCCACCCTGTTTTCTAGCCCTAGTCTAGCCTACAGCTTGCTACCCTTTTGTCCCGCGCTCGTTAAACTCTTCATCTGTTAACAACACGGTTCATAGGTAACCTTCCAAAGGCTTTCTTTTCCCCCCAAAGTATAATTATGTGCAGTCTTTTGTACCTTTATTTTTTTTTTTTTCATCCAAATAGGCTTCTTGAATACTGGAAATGATGCCTTTTCCATCTTTTTTCCAGTGCCAGTGAGGTGCCTGGGTACACTGCAATATATAAGTTGGTTAAACAACTAGCTCACAAAAGTAAAAAGTCTTTGCAATAAGTTTTGATTACACTTACTGAATAAGCTTTAGCTGTAATTTTATGCAAATCGTTTTTATTCTAATACAAAACACTTTGAATAAAGAAAATGCTTTCTGGTAAAGCCACAAAATTAAGATAGTAAGTTAATTTCTCTTGTTGCAAGAAACTGTGAAAATCAGCATTTGAAACCCAACTCCTGGAGAAAATAAATCTAATTTCTGGGAGAAAAAATGCTTCATGTATATTACAGGGCAGGGGATATACTGCTTGTGTTCTGTGTTATCTGTACTTTACTATAGTACCTTACGGGTATACAATTTGAATGAAGTGGCCTGGGTTCAAGTTATAGCTCTACTACTTATTAGTTATATTCTCTGGCAAGTTATTTAAGCTTTCTGTGCCTCTGTTTCTTTACTTGTAAAGTGGCATTAACAATACAATACCTACCCCACTGGGCTGTTCTGGGACTTCTGTTAGACAATCTGTGTAAAGCATGTAGAATCGTCACACCTAGCACAGATATATGCACGGGGCACTTACTATATTCCCTCGAGCAATACTCTTAGTGCTTACTCATTATTTTGTATAGCACACATTTTCAACTTTCTTCTAGTAATGGTAAAAACTACTATCTATCCGTCCTTTCTTTCGCTATCTCTCCTGAAATCAGCATAACCTGAATGACAGCCAGCAGGTCCAGAAACTGATCTCATTCTTTTCAACACTACTAAGAAACTAGCTAATAAGACAGCTTGAACTTCAATGAAGTATATTGTCTCTAACATTTAGGTGAGTAGCTCTTTTCCTTTTGAGCGAATAAGGATCCTTAATCAAAAGTCACTAGGTGGAGCTATAAAATTTGCATTTTTAAGAGTCATCAAAGATTATTCTGAGGCATATGATCCTTGGACCACCCTCAGAAAACGGATTTAAATTCAGGTCCACCAGTTTCCCATATAGGGACTGCACATCAGAATAATCTGCATGACTTTATAAAAATAACAGGTTATTGGGCTTGGCCCCCAAAGATTGATTACAGGGGTCTATGCTTTTAAAAAGCCCATGAGTAACACATGAACCACTTGTATATTTTCCGGGAATAATTCCAAACAGTTAAATTGTTAAATATTTTGAGGTGTGACCCTTTATATAATTTACAGGACTTGGAAATTAGAAAAAACAGTGGCCGAGAAAAAGGACCAACAACCTGGTCAACAAATGCCAAGAACAGAATCCTGATGTCTTGAAAATCTTTTCTGAGTCTCTGTTTTTCAATAAGTCAATGATAATGTTATATTGGCAAAAATGTGTTTTTTAAACAGTTGTTAGTCATTAATGCTAAGATCAGTGACAATGTATTTACTGGGGAAAAGCCATATATATACACAACTGCTATGACAACACCTGATTTCGAAGTCATGTTTTTAGATTAGGAAACTGTTGCAGAGTCAATAAACTACGTAAGTCACAGAGAAGGGTAGTGCACTAGCAGAGGGAGAAATGGTGCCTCATGATCCACCATCCAGTTCTTCTCACCTAATTGTTCCTTTCTTCAGTCTCTAGAACTACATTCCCCAACACTCTCCTGTTCCTTTCTGTGACCCAGGAGTTGGCAAACTTTTTCTATATAGGGTCAGATGGTAAATATTTAAGGCTCTATAAGCCATACGACTTTCTTGCAACCACTCACCTCTGTCACTATAGCGCAAACACAGCCACAGACAACACATAAATGAGTATGTTGTGTGGTGTTCCAATAAAACTTTATTTACAAAAACAGGCAGTGAGCAGGATTAGGCTGAGGTATGTTTGCCAACACCTGCTCCATTAAGACTACGAATGTTTCACTGATTTTCCTGATCAGAAAGTTTAAGAGTCTGTAAAAGATACCCCTTTATGAAACTGAGATGACAGATCAAATAAAAATATGATCTGAGGGACCAGAATGGGTATGTAGAATAATTAAAAAATTTGTTTTTCTCCTTAATAAAGTTTAGTTTTACTCTATACAGAGATTAAGCCAGATGACAAGCTACTGTACAACCGCATGTTAAAAAACATGTTTATTTTACACTATGTACAATCAGAAACATATTTAAAAGCATTATCAATTAAAATAAATGAAGACCATAAATCACAATTTAGTTTGTTCCTAGTGTATATACCCACATTAAAATATAAAGAACATATACCAAAAAAGAGCCAAAGTGTGCATTTTGCTAAAACTTGGTATATACATATTCCATTGGAAAAAAGCAATCAAAAATGACTTTGAACCAAAACTAAGTTCCTGCGATGTGTAGTAACCATTATATTGTTTATATGAGGTAGTAACTAAATTATTTTGGCCATGTTTTAATACTCTAAGTCAAAAGAAATATGAAAATGATCATAAAATAAGGCCAACCAAAGTAAAAAATTTCACTAGAAATTTGAACCACTCCCCTCTATGGAATGTGATAGTTTTTCAATGTGATTCTATGAAATGTTTAGTGTGGGCTCTTTAATAATGCTCATTTATCCTTTGTGCAACTGTAATTCAGACAACTGCAGTGTTAAATCATGGTACCGCTACTCTGTGATTCAAAATTTTTTTGAAGGTGTGTTTTTTAAGCACAGACAAACAATCTTACAGGATTCTGCTTAAATATAAAAAGACCAGTTACTACAACAGGTGGTTAATTGGGTTGTTTCACACAGACAACCACCCAAATACATTTAAAAAAGATGTTGTGGAGCCAAATGCATATTGAAAGTGTCACAGCTTACTTTTGTGACTTAATACATCACATATCAATACTTTGTGCAAATATAAACACCAGTGTACTTGCATTAAAATTAAAAACAAGATTATAAAATGATTATAGCCTCCATTACAATTTTGAAAGTTACAAGATTTGTATTCATATTACTAAATTACATATAATAAAAATACAATAGTGTTAAATGTACGGTTTCATTGCCAGCATCCCATTTTATAATACAGCCACACCTAAGAATATACTAAGAGTTCTTAAAATATTAACCCCAATTGCATTTTCATCAACATTTACATCTGTACAGATAAGACACTTACTTGTACATCTCATAAAAGTACATTATCTACATAAATTCTTAGTGTATGTCTTCAGCAATATGAAGTTTCACAGAAAAATACTGCCTGTATGTACAAAGATTACATAACAATGAATTAAGCACTTGTGTGGTTCAATACGTTAAATCTATCCATACCACTTAAAACAAAACTTCTTCCCATCTTGTTTCATGCCACAATAAATTACAAGTGACCGAAGCCCAGTGACGGAGGCTTTGTACAGCCTCAAGCACTTGACGACAACGGTGCAGTCATGCTTGCTTTTTTCTAACAGTAGCTGTCGAAGCACAGCCGTCCTCAGTAACTGTTCTCGTGGCCCGCCAGGATGTACAAGTTGCTGTTTGCTGTGGGATTATCAGTTGGCCTACTTTCCAAAACCACAACCCTAAAGGGGACAAACATACAAAAGTTATTCTTGAAAACTAATGTAAGCAGAAATGTTTTCCATTGCTTCTTCATTTTATGCCTCTATAAATGCTGTTCGATTTGTGGGTAGAAAATGACTTGCAAATCACTATGACTAAAGAACCAGTTGCAGCTCCAGGAAGTACTTTTGCTGCCCACCACCTCCCACGGCTCAGCCAGTGTTGCTTGAAGAGCCAGAGGTGCGGAAAACCTGTATTTGGAATAATTTGGGGGAATTTAATTCTCACGAAGTACAGAGCAACCTGTTGTTCGAGAATCATAAAAGTATATCAGAATAGAACCCAAAAATTCTATTTGGCACTAGAACCAAAAAGCTTTATTTGTTAGCATATGGTATTTCCTCTTTCTTGTGCTGTAAATCATACTTTAGACAGCACATTTAGTGCAAAATAAGTACCGGCAGATCTATATATTCCTGTTACTTAGATCAGGCACAGTCTCAAAGGCTTTATAACTTCCTGACTAGTTAATTCTTTAGTGTGAAAAATACAACATTGAATATATTACTGTAGAAATTTCAATTCCCTTGAAAAAGAAATCAGATTCATGCTGGATTTATAAAACACATTTAGTACTATGTGTTTAATACCACCTCTTTCCATACCTGTCAGATCCAAGCAGTCTGAAAATTCTTGTGTTATCTGAAATTTCTTGTGTTACCTGTTCAATTAAAATATAAACTTAATTTCTGGAATTAAAGGCACAAAGTTTTATATGGGCATTTAATTTATAACTCTATAGAAAAGAAACATAATTCCTAAGATGAAAGGAGATCCCTGCATGACTGTTAGTCTGTTAAGTCAGCACACAGACACATCAGTTTGCTAGTCTAGGAAAAAGGTGCCTAATTTTGAATTAATCAAAAAGAGAAGAGTAGGAAAATTATTTACTAAAAGGGAAAAATGGAAAAGCAAGCATGCAGTCCATTTATCAGAAACCGCTGTTGGTCCTGTTAATGCTGACAGCAAAGCCACTGCAGCAGCAAGCCACTTAGATCTGGTCCTTTTACTTCAAAGGCTGCACTGTAGTATGATGGGACAAACTCGAGACTGGAATTTGAATCCCGGTTCTCCCACTTAGCGGCTAGGACACTGGGCCAAGTAGTAATTTGCTGAAAATGGTTCTGTCTTTTGTGAAACAGGAGAGAAAAACTCTGCTCTGCACTAGTGTTGTGCAGGGCTCTCAGAAGTAGCAGTGGGTACAATGCCTAGCAAAGGCAGAGCTCAACAGTCTCCTGAAATAGTATTTGCTGTATCTCCCCCAGTCTCCTGAAATAGTATTTGCTGTTGGCAGATATCCTTTAAGAAGTCCTCAGTGTGACCCACTACCAGTTGGGGAGTTAAAGAAAAGTCTATTTTTTTTTAAATTTTTTTAAAAAAAAGATTTTATTTATTCATTTGAGAGAGAGACAGTGAGAGAGAGAGCATGAGCGAGGAGAAGGTCAGAGGGAGAAGCAGACTCCCAGACTCATGGAGCTGGGAGCCCGATGCGGGACTTGATCCCGGGACTCCGGGATCATGACCTGAGCCGAAGGCAGTCGTCCAACCAACTGAGCCACCCAGGCGTCCCTAAAGAGAAGTCTACGGGAGAAAGAAAAACCCATGATTTGTTGCTCACTGAGTGCAAAACATTCCAAATTATAATGGCAGAAACTTCTCCCCACAGTTTTGTAGGCTGAAAAAACAATTTGCTTTCCAAACTAAAAGTATTCTATTAGTATCTCCACAATTAGTTATTCTGGAAACACCAGCGATTCTCAACCTGTTTCGGAACCCAGCACACCTGAAGAATCCAACATGCTCACTACAGTAATAGTGGGTCACCCACATAATCTTCCATGTGTTTTGGGGTTTGCCTATTAGAAGGATACAACACTTTTGGAGAAGCAGTATTTAGTAAGGGCTGCCAGCACAGTTTGAAAAAGCCCCTCAGGGACTCCTGGGTGGCTCAGTGGGGTAAGCATCTGCCTTCGGCTCAGGTCTTGATCTCAGGGTCCTGGGATCGAGCCCCACATCGGACTCTCTGCTCAGCGGGGAGCCTGCTTCCTCTCTCTCTGTCCCTTCACCTGCTTGTGCTCTTTCTGTCTCCCTTAAATAATTACAATCTTTAAAAAAAGAGAAGAAAAGAAAAAGCCCCTCAGCGCAGGTGCTTTTTTGGACTTCTTTTTCTTAAACTGCTTTCTGGTATCCTGCCTACGGTGTCTTTCTTTCTCTGCCTAGTGTTTATTAGACTGTTTTTATCTCCCTGCTCAATGCCCCCAGGTGATTTTAAAACATATTCCTGAGAAGCCCTCTTGTGGGAATAACTACTAGAAACCTATTAGCTATGAAGTTTCTTTTCTTTTCTTCAAAAGATTTTATTTTTAAGTAGTCTCTGCAACCCAAATGGGGCTCGAACTTACAACCCTATGGTCAAAGTCACATGCATGCTCTACTGACTGGCCACCAATGTGCCCCTCTTTTCCTGAATACCTACTGTAAGCCGGGCATTATGCCGAGCACATTATATACTTTCTTTCAATTAATCTTAATAACTAATGAAGTAAGTACCATTTTGTTATCCTCAATTCACAAATGGGAAGTAAAGGCAAAGAGAAGTTAAGTGATACGCCAGGGCTATGGTTACAAAACAGCAGGGTGGAGACCTGAACCCAGTGTTTCAACTCTGGAACCCATGCTCATGGTCACTCTGCTATTAAAATGTCCACGTGCTTAGAAGAAATACTCTGAGCTTAGAATGACAGGTTAGGACACAAATGAGCTACTTTTTGCTTGAGGCACTTAAGGTTTTCCTTTCCCTTTCCTGCTCAAGTGAGGATTGGTTTTGGGGATCCAGGGAGGATTTCTGATGATTTCACTTGCCTATGATATTCCTGGGGGAAAGTACCACATCTTGCTCACATTTTGTAAGCTCAGCACTTTCTGGTGGAAAGGCTGAGCAGAACTGAATATGTCCTAGGACTTGGGAGCTGGGAGTTAAACTGTTCCTGAAGTTAAATTAAGGTAGGAAGAAACAGGGCAGCGTGCCTGGGTGGCTCAGTCAGAACCTGACTCTTGGTTTCAGCTCAGGTCATGATCTCAGGGTCATGAGATCAAGCCCTGTGTTGGGTTTTGCACTCAACTCGGAGTCTGCTGGGGATTGTCTCTCCCTTTGTCCCTCTCCTTCTCATGCTTTCTTTTTCTAAAATTTAAAAAAAAAAATGATGAATGAATGAATAAATAAATAAAATCTTAAACCAATCAGAATATACAATTGGCATGTCTTTACCAAGGTGTCTATTATTAAAAGGGGTGGGGAGAAAGAATCTTACAAATGTCAAGTGAATCAGGCTAAGAGAAACAGGAGACATAGTGGCTGAAAAGTAATGTGCAATCCTTTACCTATAAGCCCACTCTGGTCATTATTTCTGAAATACAAAGTAGAAAGGTGCCTCAAGACAAAAAGAATCAGCATCTATGCTGTTGTTCTAAGTGATGTTTTTAATTTATTTATTTGAGAAAGAGACAGAGAGACCATGAGCTGCAGCAGGTGGATGGGCAGAGGGAAAAGCAGACTCCCTGCTGAGCAGGGAGCAGGAAGTGGGGCTCGATCCCAGGACCCTGAGATCACGACCTGAGCCGAAGTCAAAGGCTTAACCAACTAAGCAACCAGGCAACCCTAATATACACAGTATTTAAAAGATTACTTACCTCATTAGATCTAAAACTTCTACCTTGCATTCCGTGTTTCCAGAAAGCTAGCACACTGTCTTGTAGGCAAACTAGCAGGCAAGAACAGCTCAGTTACTGTTAATAGTACAAAAGTTCAACCAATAAGCATCATTTTGTCCCTCTATCTTGCATAGTAATACTTCATTTAATAACTAATGTCAGCTATTCCATATTTACATGGCATCTTTACTTTTGAAATTTAAAACATACATATACCAGACAGGCTTTATTCATCTTTTAGGCAAGAAAAAAGAAAATTCTTCAAAAATATTGTTTTGTTTATTAAAATTTTTGTTTTGATAAAATGGAAATATTTGAAATAAGGTATTTTAACAATATGAAAATAGCACGGAAACCTATGTATCCACCACATAATTATCAAATCTTAACATTTTTACCATATTTGCCTTTTGTTTTAAACAAAACCAAATACAGCCGGCATCCATTTACAACCCTCTGTAATCCCATTCCAGTCCTTCCTTCCTCCCTGACGTAACTACTATTATAAATTTAGGGTCTGTCATTCTCATGCCTGTTTTTATTACTACTACACAATATCAAACTTTATACTAAATGTTTCCAACTTTCATACATGTGATCTGATGAACATTTAAGTTGTTTCTAGTTTTTTGTTATTACCATCTATAATAAACACTCTGTGCCTCTTTTTGAATACAGGTGCAAAATTTTCTAATTCTAGAAAAAGAATGAATGGGACACAGGCATATGTACTTAATAAAAATATTAGTTTTGTTTTTAATATTTACATATTTAAACACACATTGTTGTGTGTATCCAGTGAGGAAAACATCCAATTTTGTTTCCTGCAGATAACCAATTGTACCAGCATCATTTGCTGAACGTCTACCATTTTCCACTGACATATCACACTGTGAATTTCCGTTTACATGTAGGCGCATTTCTGAGCCTTCTCTTCTAGTGCCACTGTTCTATTTACTTAACTCTGTGTTGATCTCACACTGTCTTAATCACTATGGCTTTGTCAAAGTTTCAATACTGAGGAATACTGAAGTATTTATTTATTTTTATTTACTTATTTTACTATTTATTTTATTATTCTTGGCATTTAGTTCTTCCATTAAATTTTCAGATAAGTTTATCAAGTGGCACAGAACATCTGTGTGGTTTAACTTATAAAGAACTGAAACCTTTCTCGTAGTCCGTCTACCCATGGACACGGTATGGTTCTTCATTTGTTCTTTTATGTTTTTAAACAATAATTTGGAATTTCCTAGATAATGGTTTTAAACATGTTTGGATTACATTTATTTCCACATATTTTATTGCCATTGTCAATGAGATCTTTTTTCCTATCAAAAATTTCTTAATTTCTGGCACACTAAAAAGCTATTCATTTGTATTAGTCACATCCAGCAACTCCAAATTCTCCTACTGGTTCAGTAGTTTACTTAGAGAGCTATACATTCTATGTAGATAATTGTACTATTGGCAAAAAAGGATCTTTTACTTTTTTCTAATTCTCTTAGTTTCCTTTTCTTATCTTGTCTTTTCTTATAAGATGATGTTGAAATGTGAGAACAGCAGGTATTCTTATCTTGTTCTTGACTTTAATGGGAGAATTTGACCACTGAAGTATGTATAAAAGTATGTATAACCTTTGCTAGATGAAGATTTCTTTCTATTTCTAATTTTCTAAGAAGCTGTTTTTTTTTTTTCTTAAATCATGAATAACTTGGATTCTTTCTGTGTTGTGTATTTACTGAAAAATTATGTGACCTTTTTCTGAAATGTAATGTGCTACATTACATAAACAAATTTTCTGATGCTGAATGAACCATCCTTGCTTTCCTGAGATAAAGTCTATTATTTGATGATGTGGAATTCTAATTGCTAGTACTTCGTTTATATTTTTTCAAAATCTGTTTTCATGAGACTGGATAATTTTGTTTTCTGTACTCATCTTGCTTGATTTTAGTATCAGTGTTAAACACTAATTTGTTCAATAATCTGAAATAGTCCATACAGGATAGGGAACCTCTCTATTTTTCAAGGGCAGATAAAAATTTCCTATAAAGCCATTAGGCCTTAGTGGGGAGAGTCTTGGTTACTAGGCACTTAAAGCAAGGAATCTGGTTCCCATATCCTGTGGGATACTTTTAATCTTCTTTATCATCAGGAGCCCAGCATGTCTGTTGGCTTCAGGCCTGCATATTGCTTAGAGTTTCTGTTCTTTGTCTTGCTTTTTGGCCCTGGCTATGTGTTTTTAAGCATGGATTCCTTTCTAACATCTTGAAGAGATTTCCCTCATTATTACCATCAGCATTTGCTTGCTGGCAGAGAGACATTCTAATTGGAGGAGAGAGTAAAAACAGATCCAGGATTAAAACAAATGAACTATCTGCCCTTGGCCCTACCCTCAACCAACGTATATAGGTGCAAGTATCTTTCCCTGATAATGAAGATCAAAAAAACTTTGTCCAGTTAAATACTGAATTAGCTCTCATTCATTTTCTCAGCACAATCAAATATATGATTATTCTTAACCTAATTCTTCTGGAATCTAATCATTTTAGAATACTGATTCTGTATGAAATCCTCTTTTAGAAAATACTTTAGTCAAACAAAATGTGAGAATGCCAGAGAGATTCCATGATCTCCTTATGGAGATACCTAAAATGCTCTCATCAGCAGATACAATAGCAAAAATACAAGAGAGTACTGTAAGTCCTAAATTTTAAAGTACTTATAGGGAGGAAATGGGAATTCATAACTGTGTTATGAAAAATAAGATTTATTTATTTCTTTTGAAATGTCAGATCTCAGGGCACCTGGGTGGCTCAGTGGGTTAAAGCCTCCGTCTCTGGCTCAGGTCATGATCTCAGGGTCCTGAAATTGAGCCCTGCATCGGCCTCTCTACTCAGCGGGGAGCCTGCTTCCCTTCCTCGCTCTGCCTGCCTCTCTGTCTACTTGTGATCTGTCTATCAAATAAGTAAATAAAATCTTTAAAAAGAAAGAAAGAAAGAAAGAAAGAAAGAAAGAAAGAAAGAAAGAAAGTCAGTCAAATCTCTAAGGTGGGTACCATTAACTATAGATTATATCAGTTATTAAACTATTTCACAGAATGTATAAAGTGAAGACTGCCCCTGACCTCATATTCATTATATCCTGTATTTTAAAAAACATGTGACCTTAGTAATATCTTTCTATAATTTCAGATAATTATCAGGTAAGTTACTTTAAGCAGCTCTTGCTGTAATCAGACAAGAAATACAAAACTTTTACTTACCTATTGACTCAATCTGGAAATCAAAGGTGAGTTCAGATGATAATTTTCTGCTAGATTTTAATCTTCCTTGAAGATTTACTATTTTTATACAACCTAAAGAAGGTGGAAGGGGGAAGAGTCACTCAGAAACTAAGCTTAAAAATGCATATTAAAATAAGATGCTCATAAATAAAAACTTACAGTCCAAGCATACAAGAATGGTATCTCTCTCCAGCTGGGTAACATGAGTAACGCTTGTCTGTGGGCTATCTGTAACACAAACAAACTCAATGAACTTACACATAAAGTAACACTGAAAGCACAGAGATGTAAAAACAAGAATTCTGAGTATCACTGAATTGGAAATAGATTTAAATTTTTAGTTATACATGTGCAGTGGTTGAGAAATCTGCTCAGGTCTAAACTCCAATGCGGTGCTAAACGAAGTGAGCACTTGGTGGAGGGCTGACCGTTTTAACCTTTGTCCTTCCTACCGGTGATGTCATTATTTCTATTACTATGTGAAATCAGGAGTCTAATCTTCCACATTATGGTTATGAATGATTTCTGCTTTTAAGCTCAGAAGGCCAGGAACTAGGATTTGCACATCACTATATGGAAGTGCCCAGTACCACGTGCAATACTTATTGAGTGAATGAATGAGGGTTAAACAAATTATTTCAAGTACAAATGAATTAAAACTGAAGTATTTTGAGAAGTGTGAAGTATTACCAAAATGCAAAGAGGCATTATTATTATAATGATTTATCCAAGTTCTTACAAACTGAGAATATTTAAATGATTTGCCATGAAGTGAAAAGTAGGATATCCCAAACTTCATATGAACATCAAAACTGAAATTGCTGAGCCATAGGCCTTTGTTTCTGGCCTTGTATTTCCTGCAGAAGGAGTCTGATAATCTATAGTCTACCATTTTCTATTTCCCATAGTGTTTAGTCTTAGGCCATCCCAGCAAGGACTGCCGTATTTCAGACATTCAAATGTGTTTTAGACCTGGTACTTCTGTAACCAACCAGGGCTGAAAGAACATGGAATAGGCCTCCTGCAAATCCGATCGTTGTAGCTCTTATACACATTGTGAAAATTGACAGTCTGAACATATATATAATCCACTTCAGTTCAGGAAGCCAGTGTAGTATTACCAGGGAGAAAGTCAGTAAAATAAATTTTTATTAACTGCTTGTATCACTTAGTTACCAAACACTGGAATTATCTAGAGATCTTTAATAAAAAGTACCGATGCCTACCTGCCACATCTAGATTTTGCTATTTAATTGGAGGTGTGTATGACTTGAGGCATCAGAAAGTTTTAAAAGCTTCCAAAGGTAGATTCTAACTGCAGCAGAGTTTAGGAAACCCCTGGCTTAGAATTTCATATGATTCTAAAGTCTAACTATACTTTCTCTCTCAATTTTTATTGCCTCATCTCAAAACCAGAGATGAGTTATACTTACCATTTTTAACCTCTAATAAAGGGGTTTCCTTACGTTAAGAGAATGAAATAAAAAGTTCCAAAGAAGGAAGGTACCCACAGCTGTACAAAATTCTTTTGCACAGAGATTACACCCTTCATTTAACAATTAGTAGAAAAGGATTTAAAATTAAGATGCTCAGGAGAAATGCATTAACTGAAACTCACTAACACTGAAGTACCAGTCCCCCAACAATGCCTTCCTGTTAGATAGGGAAGAAGAGATCAGGAAAGCAGGAGTGCACCCGCTGTCTGAGAGAGAAAATGGGTGTCTAAGGGAGAATGCAGTACAATTTGGGGGAGCTACAGAAGCCACGTATGTTGCCAGGGGCCAACCATGTTTCCCTTCAACAATGTATCCTTAAAGGAAAGCTCTTTCAACTGTCCTGGGCTTCAGTAAGTCGTGTAATTGTTTCTAGGTTTTTGTGAATGTGTTTGTCATTTTTTTTCACTGCCAAAAAAGCCTCAACACTTAGTTTCTTTCCTTCTGTGAACATTCAGGCTTCCAACAAACTCATGAAAAATCAGTATTTATTGCCAAACTGGCTTCTTAATATTTCCCTAAGAATTCAAAGACTCTGACAAAAGGCCTCTGCAAAACCTTTAAAAACTGCCTTTTAGGGGCACCTAGGTGGCTCGGTCAGTTAAGTGTGACTCTTGATTTTGGCTCAGGCCATGATCTCAGGTCATGAGATTGAGCCCTGTGTCAGGCTCTGCACTGCACACAGCGCCCAGTTAAGATTTTCCCTAACTCCCCCCGGCCCTCTTGCCCCTTGCTCCTCCCCCCAATTCTCTAAATATATAAAAAGTGCCTTCTAAAACAGCCACTATTTTATAGCAAAACATTGTACAATGTTATTTTTAAGGGAAAAACATCAAAAAGAGCTCCGTAATAAACACAGAGCTTTAAACATAAGAAAAAAAAGATTGTTCAGGTCACTTTTTTTTAAAGTGTAAAAGTTCAACCAAGATTTATTTACCATGAAACACAAGTTTTATTAATGTACTGACTACAACAACAAAATTGAAGGTTTCAACTATCAACAAATTTCTGTAAAAAGCTCATTAATTGGAATTATTTCCTAAGATACTATGAAGGAAAGATCTACTATGCAACTGGACAACACAGATCAAAATTTAAGGAAACAACTTATATAA
Organism: Mustela nivalis; assembly: GCF_964662115.1. Lineage (NCBI taxonomy): Eukaryota > Metazoa > Chordata > Mammalia > Carnivora > Mustelidae > Mustela > Mustela nivalis. The sequence continues at coordinate 38,846 of NW_028134462.1, read as the reverse complement.
AAGAATTATTTTCAAGTACCCTCTAATATTTCAGAAATCGCTGTTTAGTTATAATTTATATCCTAGTTACAAATCAACAAACATTTATTAACGTTATTGCACAGTACCCGTGTATCAATTACAGATGAGTATAATGGAAAATAAACTATACTCAATGCAATTTTTCCTTTTATTTCAATCAACATTTCTAGGCCTGGACATATGTGTCTATGTGTAGTTCTCAAAGTGTGGCTGCTGTATCAACACCATCAGTGCTACCTGGGAACACACAGAAATGAAAATTCATGGGCCCCACTCCAGAGCTAGGGAATGAAGGGCTCTGGCAGTGGGGGCCAGCAAGCCTCTGGGTGATTCCGAAGCACACTTAAGTTGGGGGAACATCTGATGTTTCAAATGCTTCAAACAAATTCACTATTTTAAAGCAAGCCATCTTCTCTTTTTCCAGTTTAATAAGTTATTCTAGATTGGATTTTTATGCACTGTTTTTTGCCTAAAAAGAGATATGGTAAATTTATTACTTATAAAATCAAATATATTGGCCTTAGTAATTCAATAAAAATCACAAACCTGATTCTGTAAACCACGAAGAGGTAGAGTTTGGATTGACTGTTTCAAATCGAACCACTTGGTTGAAGTCTCTCCCCCTACTGACACCAACACAGACTAAAGGGTACTCCTGCTCCGGGACTACCAGCATCTCAAACATTCTAAGTGGACACGGTATGGGAAAATCTATGTGCTGGAGAGAGAAATGAAAGTATCTTAGACAAAGGAAAATAAAAATCAAGTAATTTCATGAGAACACCATTAAGAATTTTTAGCTCTATGAAAATATAGAACATAACTCTCTCCTAAAAAGATTGCTTCTTGTCACAGAAACTTTGGATATGCAGAAAAATTAGCACCGTAAATCTTTTTTAAGTCAAAAATCACATAATTTGGGGACATTAGGGCTGGAAGGGAACTTAGAAACCATCTGTTCAACCCTCACTTTTCAGAGGTGGAAACAGAGACCCAGAAATTTGGTGACTGGCCTAGCATTGCCCACCCCTTTGTGGCAGAGCCTCCTGTCGTCCACTTCGACGTGCCTGTTATTCTCCATCTTCTTATCCAACCAAGCCAACATGGGTAAGAGCATTGAAATGCTAATTAGCAAGCAACATTCTTCTTGTAAGTGGACAGAAAAAAACCACAAATAAGAGAAATTTAGCCTTATAGCTATAGCCTTATAGCTCAAGTGACTATTCACAAATTGTTACAATGTAAACAATGTAAACAATTTTAATTTTACATAGCTTCGAAATTATTTTTATATTGCTATAAGAGGACTAAATAAGTTCATATTTTGTAAGTTTAGAAAAATAGATGGAGACCATTAACATCATCATTGATCAGGAAATTAAACTACAAGAGACACTATATATCCACCCGAATGACTAAAATGAAATGACTGACAATAACAAGTGTTACCAGGAGAGGAGCAGAAGAATGCTCACTGTAAGGGCCCATTTAGCCAGAGCAGCTCCATCCTTCCCCCTTCAGGGAACTTACTTAAAAAAAAGTCCTGGAAACCAGTCCCAGGTAACAAAGCCCAAATACAAGGGTGGGTCAGGCCGGTGGAGGTATCCAATCAGTGGGGGCGCATATGGTCTCCCTAGCTACCAAGGAGTATGGGCGCCAATTCTGATCAAGGTGATAGGCTAGCTCAAATATCTACTATAGGGTAAATTGTAACTCAATTGGTCACTTATGTGTGACCTAGCAGGACTGGCAGCTTTCTCTGTGTTACAATCTCATTGGTCACCTGTGCATGGCCAGGCCCAACCACATGGCCTTTGCCCTTAAAAGCTAGTCTGTAAAAAAGAGAGGGTTCACCTCTTTGCAAGGGATGGCCCTGGCCGGTCAGTTTGATTCTCAATGCTTGGCACAAAATAAAGCTTTGCTTGACCTTCGCTTTGTATCAGTCTCGCTCCTTTGACCATGGACCCAACACTCACAAGGTGATTAAAGCATGAACTACATGGTGCAGCCACACAGGTTAACTACGTTATCTGTTCCTGTTGAAGATACGCATTCCTCTGGGCCCTGCAATAATGCTCTGGTTATATGTTCTGGACAGTAAAAGTGTGCATGTGGATAGAAGGCATATTCAAAAATGTTCACAGCAGTTTTGTTCAAATAACAAAAAAGTGGAAGTAACCCAAATGCCCATCAACAGTAGACAGATAAAATGACGCCATATTCAGCATTTCACACAACGGGAACTTAGAGCAATGAAAATGAAACGAATGACTACAGCTGTATCCCAACGACACAAACATGATGCCAGATACGAATGAATACATATTTTATGATTCCACTTACACGCTGTTGAAAAATCAGGTAAAATTAACTCTAATGTTTAGGGGAGTGTGCTTATACAGTAAAAATGGAAAGTAAGGGAGCTGACTTGGTGGGGGGGGGATCATGGGGAGTTCTGAGGTGCTTCACAATAAAGTTGTTTTTCCAAAAAATATCAAGTCTTACACATACTTTAATAAGCCCATTGTTAATATATTTATATTTCTGTTTCTCTTATAAATGGGCTGTATTTTCATTTTATTTCCCAAAAGGTTAGTATTATTAGTATTTAACAAAGCTACTGAATTTATTCTCTCACCTAGCAACTTGTAAATTCTAAAGATAATGAAGTCTGGAGCAAAGAAACAGGTGAATTGGGGCTACCATGGCTACTACTCTCAAAGTGTTAGAAAATACAATGTGGTCCTCGCACCTAGAAGGTAAAGCTCTCTGTGCACCTGCTGCTCCCATCCATATCCCCTCCTTTCCTGGGGCTGTCAGACGACCTCCACCCCATGGCTATAGACACGTCTCATCAAACCCCCTCTCTAGAAGCTCTTTCATTACCTGGGGAATAGGCTTTGCCTAACATCAGTCAGATTTTTAATAAGGCAAAGTATTTAAAATAATTCTCTTTGAAATGTGATTAAGAGCAGTAAAGCAGGAAAAAATGCCTCTGTTTAACTTTTTTTGTCAGCAAATAAGAAAACCAAGAGATTGTAAATAATTCTATTTAGCTTCTATTAAGTATTGTTAAGTCATTAATAGAAGAGAACTTCTGTCTAAGAGCTCTAAATCCAATTACTAATGGTGTTGGTCCTTGAGGCCAGTGACTACATCTTATTTTTGTCTCTGTAGTTTTGCTTGGTTTGTAATGAATACATAATTGTTTGTTGGCAAGGTCTTTAATTTCTAACTTTTACTTTTGATGAAAATGTAGTCTAATGAAGCAAAAACTGTCAAAAATGTCATTAAGAGGAAGGAAGACTACAGAAAGGATAAAAATGTTTTTGAACACATCTTTTAAGACTGCAGAACAGAAACATCATAAACACGAGTCACAATAAAGTCAAATACAGAAACAAAATACCCACAATATCTTGAGAGAGACAGGGGAAGGAGAATTGGGTTGAGATTCAGGGTAAGAGCCTACAGAGAGCTCAGGGAGTTTAAGAAAAATGGGAAGGTGGGAAGTCTTGAGGGAGACTGTATTTTAAGTTACTTATAGTATCTTAGAACACTAGCAACAGGCCTCATTAAATTAGTCAGAGCCAGGCTCCCCTGGACTACAGAAGTCATGGAAAAGAGAAGATGTGGATGGGTAATTTTTATGCTCCCCATGTCTTCTAAGTATATATTTTCTCCTGCATATTCTTCATACCTAAAATCCCTTTAACAGAGAGAATGGTCTTCCATTATGTTGGGATAAGTGGTATAACATATCACGTGACACAAAAAATTCATTCATCCTTAGGTTTAATCAGACTGTATCTCTGAACAATGATCTAATGAAACTATTTTTCATTCTGACAGAGGTTAGGAATGAAAGGAATAGAGAGGATATATCTAAAATAGACTAAAGGGGGAATGGTAGGAAGAAGACAGGGAAGGGAAGGTTTGCAGAAATATCAAATGGCGTGCACTTGACCACTCCCATCTAGGAGAAGGTGTGCTTTTGTCAAATAGGCAAGAACAAAGAGGAGCTAAGAACAAAAGAGTTTTTTGCCATAAATGGGCTGTATCCAGAGGCTCTGCTTTAGACAGTTTATACGGTTACTTACTTTTCCCCTTCAGCTTTTGATTTAAACAATTTTTGTTTCAGTGATTTGTGGCAATAGCACCTCAATGGTTCAAATCTCTTGAAGCTATTTTTCCATTTCTTTAGCCCTACTTAATGTTGAGGTTAATAAATAGTGGTATGAAATTAAAACCAGATTCCTTAATCACTTATAGAAATTTAAATAACAGGAATCCAATACTTTAAATACCTTAATGCTGTACTGTAAAATTTAGGAAGAATCTACTCCAGTTATATTCTGACCTCAAGTTCCAGGGACATCTCAAATGCTCAGGAAATAAGACTACTTAATTTATATTAAATAGCAAAGAAATCAGCTTTAAAAAATCTATTTGGTATTTCCCTGGTGTGAGTGAACCATTTTATTAGTTTTTCCTCCAATTTTAAGTCCAGCTGAGTAATATTAAATATTTTAAAGAATATTCATTAAAGATTCTAGAGAAACTTAGGCATGAAACCCGCCCCCCAAAATAACCCACACATGGGAAGGCCTGGGCAAATTAACAGTTAAGCACAGAATTCAAATAAATAAGTTCCCTCTCTCTATGGTTATCCCTAGTCCTCTTAGGCCAAATGCCAACCTGTAGGTTGTTTCTCTGTGATGGAGTGGGTCAACCAGAGAATATATTCAAACAACACCCCACTGCTTCTTCACACACCCCTGTTCTGGACACAAGACTGTCTGTGAGAGGCTATTTCTCACTCCTAGTGCCATTTCCCTGAACTATTTCTCTAGTCTCTTCTAAAACTTCTATCTGGCCAACTGATTTCCTTACAGTCAGGCAGCTTTTCACTACCATGCCACACAAAACAAAGTCATGAAATTAGCTTGAGAAGAAACGGGGAAAAAAGAAAAAAATGTTTTTTTTTTTTTTAAAGAATAGGAAAATTAACTTAATGAAGCTTTTATACTAAGAATGACTGAGGTTGCTTTTCATGCTTACCTTAATTAACATAAATTTCTGCATTGGTTCAACCCATTCTAATAAAACAATGCTAGTCTGAAGTGCCCCACATAGGTACTTATGGCCTGTGTAAGGATTTCGCACTGTCAAGGCAAAAAAGTATATGTAAGTTCTCTTATTATACAGAAAGTCCTAACAACAGCAGTCGCATGCTCTGAACACAAACGAACATCAGCTGGCCGGAGTTCAATTTCCCAATTAGACTGCAGGGTGAAAACATTTTCAGTAAAAGCTGGAACCTCCTCCACCATGAGCAGGACTTTTGTCTTATGCACAGACGAAACAGGTGGTTATTATGAGTTCTGGCGGTGGGAAGAAAGATTTTAGGTCTCACGTACAGCAGCAGGGAGATTAGGTGCGGCAGCAAGATCCCGAAGGAAGGCTCCGCAGTACATCTGGGGAGAAGCCGCCAAACTGAGAGACTACGGCACACCGAGGGACAGGTAGACTAAGGGTGCTTTGGATGGTAATGTTCAGAGGCAGTGATGCTTTGGTTCTAGCGACATGAAGATATTACTACTCAACTCTCAAAATACAGGTTTACAAGTAATAAAGCCTCAGAGGTTTTTAAGGTAAGGCAAGGCAACTCTTGCTTTTGCTCCATGCAAATAAAACAGCTGGTTGTGATGGGGGAGGAAGACTTTAGGATCGTGGTGTGTGAACAGGGAAACTACAACTTTCACGTCACAGGCATAAGGTTTTACATATTAAAGGCATAAAAATATACGCTGAATGAATAAATGCAATTCTTAAGCCATTACCGAGCAGCATGTGAGTGGATAAGGAGCAGGACCCCTGGAGAACAGGGTATGATAAAGTGCTGTAATAAAAGTCATCCTACTTTCTCCATTTATCCAGTTAATAATTATCTGCAAAACAACTGTTACGTGCAAGATACTATATTAGGTTTAGTTTACATGGAAACTGAATGGGCAAGACATTTGTTTTACCTAAGGGGGAAAAATAAACTATAACTGGCAGAATGCCTGGAGAAGTACTGTTTTATACTAGATTTAAAAACAAGCCCCACTCTGTTTTCTTATCTATTCTGCAAAGCAGGAGAGCTACATGTTATGGAATAGTTTACTTACCAACACAACATTTCTGACACCACTTGGTTTCAGGGATTTTTGCTGATACAGCAAATTTCCTAAATGTAAATGAAAATGAATATATAACACATGTAGGTGAAGTTAGTATATGATAATGGTATCATTACAGATCAGTGCAGAAAGAATGAGTTGTTAAATCTACTAGGTCATCTATTAAAAATAAGAATACATTTGATCTGTTTCTCATCCCTCCTCCAACCAACTCCAAGTAGATTAAGGATTTATTAAAGTATGGAAAAATAAGACTGTAAAATATTTAGATTTAGAAGAACAGACCTTGGGATTTCTTTAAAAAAATGCAAAAAGGACAAATTAAACAGGAAAATATTAATAAACTTTGATACTTTTTAATGGATGGATCCCTACCACCACAAACTACAGATGGCAATTTGTTGAATGAATTTGTTGAATATAAACTTTGGTTTACCAAAAGATACCACTAAGAAAGTAAAAAGATAAGCCATAAACTGAGGAAATATATTTTTAGCACATATAATAAGCTGAAGCTATGTAAAATGTCTTACCACTAAAACAATTTTTAAGAACTTTTTTTTAGACATTTTTATTTCTCTACTCAGGAAGAATAGGATATAGATTTTCTGGCAAAGGTCCTTTAGGGGTTCTGCAAATATCTGATTCAAACTTAGTATAAAAAATTCATTTAAAATTATTTTTTAAAACTAAAATTAAAAAAATATACATAAACTCAAATGTCTTTTATAATGAAAGTTGATAAAACAGACTGTTAGTGTAAGGTTACACAAATGTCAAATTATACTTCCCCATTTCTGTACACATATTTAAATTTCTTTTACAATTGTAAATGTGCCACAGATTAGAGGTCATTGTTCTGCATGTCTTTAAAACAAAACAAAACAGAGCTGTGCTTTGCTGGTAATAAAATAGTAAAGCATGCATGGGATGTTCAATACCATTCCAAACAAGCTCAGAATAATCTTGATGGGTGTTCCTGTCACCGTACAATTGGCAACTGAGTAATAACAAAGCATATAATGCTGAGGTATTGTAACTTTGGCTTTTAATATGTTTTATATGCTGATGTTTATATTTATAAAAATCTTTAATAACTATTGCTAACATTTACAAATAAGACCTTATTGTTTGCCATGAATTTCACATGTTCTGTGTCAGTCCCTCTGATAATGCCACAAGATAGGTCACAGCACAGAAATCTGAGGGTTAGATTTAATAATTTCCTCAAGGTCATACAGTTAGCAATTCTAGGAAGAAAGAATTCTAATCTAGTGTCCTAAGTCTAACTGTAGTGTTCATAGTGATTCAACTTCAAAAAAAGAAATCTACTTCTTTTTTATAATTCTGGATCAGTTTCACTAAAAAGTATTCTGAGCTTGCAAGAGAAGCTGTTAAAATGTAACCACTTGTAAGTACATTATCTGTGTGAATTAGAATTTGGTTAATATTATGGTACCTAAACAATGACTAATTCATCAGATACTGAGGCACTAAATGACAATGATGATCTAGAATACCTTGAATTCAAATTTTGGGTTAAAGCACCTATTGTTCCCGTCAACTACATTAATATTGGGAAGAGTTTTATGTTCCAATTCATGCATTATATTAATATTTATAAAAATACCCCTTACATACAGTGAAATTTCATATAACTTAAAACAAAACAAAAATTCCCCATACCTTTAAATTAAGTAAACTGCTTGAACCAAAGTGCTTTTTAGGGTTTAAAAAAAATCTGAATCAAACTCTTGATAGATTTCCACTGCAACAAACTTAATGCTCCCGGTCTGCACTTATGAAATTGTCCCCTGGGTTCCAAGGTTACTTAACAGGTTAAGTTACTGAATCTGTCAAAACCCAGGAGGATTAACTGACTGCAAGGTTCTGAAAGACTGTAAAGAATACTACGCAGTCAATGCAAGATCAACTACTAAGTACAACTGAGGGTTATCAATAATGAAAATACTCACAACAGCTGTGAGCAGCACACTGAAATATTATCAAAATTTTATAATTTTCTCCAGTGATCTATATAGACTTACCTTACTTTTAAGTCATGATTTTACAATAAGGCAGTAAAATTTATTTACCAGCACCCAGCTAACTAGAATCCGAAGTGAACCAACATTCTCAGTCTATTTATTTATTTATTTATTTAAAGGTTTTATTTATTTACTTGAGAGAGAGACAGTGAGAGAGAGCATTAACGAGGAGAAGGTCAGAGAGAGAAGCAGACTCCCCATGGAGCTGGGAGCCTGATGTGGGACTCGATCCCGAGACTCCAGGATCATGACCTGAGCCGAAGGCAGTCGTCCAACCAACTGAGCCACCCAGGCGTCCCTCTCAGTCTATTTATTGTAAGCTATTTTAGGTTACGTCACAGACATTGTTCAAATTACCTTGCCTAACAATGATGACAACAGATCTGCTTAGTAAGAGATCTTAGTAAGATCTCTTACTAAGATCTCCGGCACTACCAGGTGCCAGAAACCATGGCAAATACTATACATACATAATATATCATTTTAAAAACAACTTTACAAGATAGGTATACTGGTTCCATTTTACAGATGAGAGGTTGTATAATTTATTCAAGGTCCCAAACCTACTAAGTGAACAAGGCAGGATTTATCAAGTCTAACTAGATCCCAAAGCCTACTCTTTCCTAAAGCAGCTTTACAGTACCAGACAGTGAGTACCTAGATTTATAATGAGAACCACAGGACATTACAAGATGCTCAAAGAAGTTTAATTTGTGTTCACTTTACAGTAGAAGAGCTGGTACTAATACACACACAAAATTTTATCATGCAAAAAAAGTTCTCAGATTTCCAGCCAGTAAATGAGAGAACTGAGAGTAGATTTTACAGCAACTGATTTCTTGATAACAAAACTGGAGAAAGTGAGAAGGAAACACTGCTGAGTGTTACTAACACTGAAGACTGACTATCACAAAGTTATGTGACATAACAGCCCAGATCTAAAGTACTCTTAGAGGTAGCATTTTCTTCTATGGAAATTCCTTAAAGGAAGAGGTAATACATCATTCAATTCTGTCTCATGTGTATACTAGGAAACTTTCTGCACATCTGATATATTCAGTAAAATTTGAAAAATTGAACACAGCTACAAATAAGCTCCAAATGTCTCTGACAAAATGATATAAAAATAAGTGAATACATTAAAATTTATGTGCTTTATACTCCTTGGAGGGCTCTTGTACCTCACATATATTTTTATTTTTATTAGAGATTTCATTTATTTGACAGAGAGAGAGTATGAGCAGGGGGAGCGGCAGAGGGCTAGGGAGAAGCAGGCTCCCCAATGAGCAGGGAGCTTGATGCAGGACTCAATCCTAGGACCCTGGGATCCTGACCTGAGCTGAAGGCAGATACTTAACAACTGAGCCACCCAGATGCCCTCCTTACATATACTTTAAAAGCTTGGTGGTCAGTTTCCATGGCCAGAGGAATTTAGGATTATCAAGTCAGACAACTAGATGGAGATGTGCTATATATGAAGACAGAAAATCAACAGCACCAAGTGGCAGCTGGGAGAAAAAGAGGGACAGACAAACACTATCTAAAGAAAGAAACTCCCTGAGCCCATTCTTGGGGTTGATAATAGCTAACTCCAGTTGTAGATATTATAATGTAAGTATCATAAATCAAGCCCAGAGTTGCAACTCTGAGTCATCATGAAAAGATCCAGTTAAATTCAATGTAATCTTTTAAGAAGACAGAAAAGCAAGAAGTATAATTTTTAAATGATTTTCATCAAAAAGGTTAAGTTTAAAATCTTTTGCGTAATGGGGCAAATTTTAACTCTACTGTAAACTCAGCAATTGAGAACAACAGCTTTTCAAGGTACTTGAAAGCCAAGGGTGTAGATTAGTTGCTCTACAACTGAGATGGTAAAGGAAGAATGGCTACAGTACAATGTTTTCTTAAAATACAATTTATACTAGACTCCAAAGACCTTTTGGTCAACAAATGAGGCACAACATGATAATAACCAAAGAAAGAGAGAGCAAAATGAAATATTCCCGAAAGTAGAAAAACAAAACCCCTCAATTCCTAAGTAACTATTTTCTAATGTGAAAACCTTGATTTAATAAATCATTTTGATTTTCTAAGTTTAGAAACTGTACTTTGAAAAAAATTCACTTTATTTAAAATTAACACAGTATGTCAAAAGCACTGTATGGGATGGAAAATTACTAGCAAATCATAGAAAAAAATTAGTTTTAATCTTGTGAAAAACATCAGTTTTAAAATTCTAGAGGTGCTTCTAGTTCTTGTGAAAATATATTACCTCTCACAGTTTTTTCATTACAAATGATTTCTACTAACCCAAAGTGAGTGCCTTTTTCAATTTCTGTAGTATAACTGTTATTTAGAATTAATTAACGTACTACCCCTAAGGATGACACATAAGTAAATGTACAGTTACCTTGGCAGTATCCTGTCAGGAAGTTTGTGTGCTGGAATAGCCACAGGTAACTTCTGCATTTGTCTTGCATAATCAAAAAGCCCTGGTAAATTATGGGAATAAAGCTGAGAAGCTTTACCTGTAAAGAAAAATAACCAGCATAATAAAAGCTAGTAACATAAATAGGAATAATTTTAAGATACGTAAAAACTAAGACTTACCAGATATTGATAGTAAGCAATTGTTCATTACGTATAACCATGTACACCTTCGGGGGAATAGCTGGTTTAAAAAAAAAAAAAAAGTGCAAAGTTTACAAAAGATAACATAAAATAGTAACATAAATATGTACATAATTAACTATGTAACCTGTCTTATCAATGGGCTAGCCTTAAAAAAGAAATTTATTTTTAATAGACATTCATTTTAGAAGACATTTAAAACAAGATGATATTTATATGGGAGAAAAATAAGTAAATCAGCGATATAATTTCATTACCTAAGTCTCAATATGATATGATTAGTTCCAGTCTCCCTTATGGTTAAAAACTATATAATCCCAAATGCAAAGGGAGAAAGGACATTTCCAAATGTCTATTCCTTTATTTTGTTTCTGGGGTTAAACAATTAACTTTCATGTGTACTTCTCTAGATACTTTCGTTATCTAGGCATATGGACATGCCCAGCTTCTCTAGCAGAAGAGACACAAAAAAGAATCATGGTGCAGTGGAACATAGGGTATAGAAACACTAGGTATGGAGGAAAAAAGGTTGAGGGAAAAAGATGAAAATGTACAAATAATTAAGAATACAGATATGGAATTCATTTCTGAAACAGTCCATAAGAACTGACAGGCAGCTCCGGAAGTTTGAAAGTGATTAGTATTTAGGGTAAAAACAAGGGAATCCATGGAACACAGTCCATATTCTTTGAAGGAAAAACGTAACTGCTCTCATTAATACATATTATTATGAAGCCCAGTGGTTCTCAAAGTGGTCCCTCCATCCACATCAGCATTATTAGCATCACGGGGGCATTTATTAGAAATGCAAATTCTTGGACCTCACCCCAGACTTACTTAAGTAGAAGTTCTGAAAGGGGGCCCAGCAATTTAGTATTAACCAGCCCCTCCACATGATTCTGAGGCATACCGAAGTCTGAGAGCCACTGATGAATATAATAAAGCATTCTGATTTAATAAACCCAAGTGCCGGGTTTGCTCTGGCAGCTCCTACTCAGTTACTCCAAAATAGACTGGGATGTGGGCAGGGAAGGGAGAGAATGAAGGGACAAATGAAACATACCAAGGCCTCTAAGGGCTTTACTTTATTAAAGCACAAAGTCACAATGATGTCCCTGGATAATTAAAGGAGAAAAGGTAATAATAAAAGGGAAAGAACAAAGTAAAAGCTACTTCATGTAAAATCTGATTGTTTATTTGCAAAATATACTCACATAAAGTATCTAATTTCTCCAAACAAATAAGATATGGCAATATAGTTTTAAAAAGAACTATTATTGAAATATAGTTGACATACAACATTGTATTAATTTCAGGTGCACAAAATTCTATACATTATCCAATTCTATACATTATCCACGGTTAAATTGTAGTCACCATCTTTCTCCATACAATGTTATTACAATATTATTGACTATGTTCTCTAGGCTGTATTTTTGCCATAGTTTTTAATTTTGAAAAATGTGTCTATTGCTGTGTCTCAGACTGAAATGACATAAACATTTCCTATTTTATGCTAGTCAGAAAAAATCCACAATAGAATTGGGAATTCATTGGCTACATTGAGAAAATTAGGCAGAGTGAGGGGCAGTGACTTATTATAAGCCATATAGCAGTATATTATCAAAGTAGCAAAAACTGTTTTTGTTTTGTTTTAAAGATTTTTATTTATCTGACAGAGAGATAGAGAGCACAAGTAGGCACAGTGGCAGGTAGAGACAGTGGGAGAAGCAGACGCCCCACCAAGCAGGGAGCCCAATGCGGGACTCAAACACAGGACCCTGGGATTATGACCTGAGCTGAAGGCAGCCACTTAACAAACTGAGCCATCCAGGCGCCCAGCAAGAAGTTGCTTTATATTTAATAGTCTTGAACTGGGTTTAACTTCATTAAGAAAAACCATCAAAAGTATTTCTCTACTATTAAATCTATGGTCTATTGTGAGATGATTTATTTGTAAACGTAAGTGAGTTAGCTTGTTTAATACAAACATACAAAGTACTAGGGCAGGACAAAAACTCCTCACATAATAAACTGTCAACACAGGGACAATGAAAAAGTATTTATGCAAAGTTTTATTAAGTGGACTTTGCTCTGGATTTTTGTTTTTTAGCCACATTTAATAAAACCCTAAAGCTTTTCTAGATTTCTAATGTTGAGTTCCTCTAGCAAAGCAGACTCTGGGTGAAATAATCCATTTATTGAAGGTATACAGTAGTTAAGAAGAGTAGGTTCTACAGTTTGCACAGAGTCAGATACCTGCTTTCTCAGTGACTGTGACTTTGGATAATGTGATCTCTGTGAGTCAGTGTTTTATTTGTAAAATGGAGCGAGCACCTAGACCTAACAGAGCTGGCTGTGGTGATTAAACAAGAAAAGGGCGTGGAAGACGGGCATATGTGGAGCACTCACTGAGTGTTAACTGTAAGGAATCAAAGCAGATAAAAAATTTAAAATCAGGACCCTGTTTGGTGTCATCTCCTCTCCTTTCAGCATCTTCCCCTAACAGACTCATGCCACCTGGTCTCTTTCTTCTAGCAAACAGAGAAAATCCACCTAATAATTTCATAACAAGATAAAAAAAACTCTGGGTCGCACATATTCTCATTCCCTACTTTTCAAAGGCAAGGGAAAAGTTTTCACTTTGTAGGGCATGTGTAGCTCAGACTATATTATTCAAACAGTGTAGTTTCCAGTGCTGAAGCATCTCAGGAGGGGACTTCCTGAAGACTGGGACCAGATGGGGTTGGTGGGCACCTTCACTTAACAGTCCCTTGAATTAGGCGAATAAATGCTGACCCCACCTATGCATGAAGTTACCCTTGTTCTTACAATTAATATTGTTACCTATAAGGTGATTTTTAAATCTTATTATAGCCAAGAAAAATATCACTATCTCTGAGTTATTTACTGATTATTACAATTAGTAATTATAAGTACAATTATACAAGACCCTTTCCATTTTTCTCTAGTTCCTAATATTTTTCAGCCACCTCATTATATACCACTTCCATCCAGATTGAAAGATTTACAGTGTATCATACAGTTTAGGATCTTGTTAGAAAATCTGATTAAAAAATGCTGCAATGAGGGGCACCTTGGTGGCTCAGTGGGTTAAAGCCTCTGCCTTCGGCTCAAGTCATGATCAACCCCCTGCACTGGGTTCTCTGCTCAGCAGGGAGCCTGTTTCCTCCTCTCTCTCTGCCTGCCTCTCTGCCTACCTGTGATCTCTGTCTGTCAAATAAATAAAATCTTAAAAAAAAAAAATGCTGCAATGAGAAAAGATGGAAATGTTTGGTTATGAAGAAAATACCATTACTTACATATTTTTTCTCTCCATTGTATTTGTAATCAATTTATATTGATAATGGACATTGAGTTATACATCCCACAGGCACCCAAAACTCCGTGTGATCAAACTTCATGCACTATCATGCCCTTCAAACCTACTTCCCCTTCTGTACACGATACCCTGACAGGTGGCACTTGTCATTCACTAGCTGGAGACCTGGAGTCAACCTAAATTTTTTCCTGCTTTCATATTGAAGAGATCATTTAATATGCCAGTTCCCGCTCTTTAGTCTTTCTCTAAGTCTGGTGTTTCTCCACAGGAGCCACACAGGTGGGGGAGGCACTGTGGTGAAGCAGTTAAGGATACAGCCTCTGGAGGCAGCTGGCCTGGGTTCATATCCCGCCCAGTTCAGATACTTAATAGTTGTGCGATCTCTGAAAGTTACTAATCCCTTCCGTGCCTCAGATTTCTCAACAGAAATGTGATCCATGATGGTATCTATCTTTGAGAGTTGTTGTGAAGATTAAGTAAGTTAATTACATTAAAAACAGTATCTGGCAGGGGTGCCTGGGTGGCTCAGTTGGCTGAGCGTCTGACTCTTGGTTTCAGCTCAGGCCATGATCTCATGGGTCATGGGATTGAGCTCCGCTAATCGGGGAGTCTGCTTGAGATTTTTTCCTTCTGCCCCTCCTCTCTCTCTTTTCTCTCTGGAATAAATAAATAAATCTTTTTAAAAAAGTGTAAATATAGTATCTGGCCTCCAGTAAGTTTTGTATAGGTATTAGCTACTAACACCATCATTACCATTTTGCAGGTTGTTTAGCTTTGCTGGCCCTTGGCTACTAAATGCCAAAAGCTTCCCCCAGTCCTTGGGACAATGTCCCCATACAATTCCAAACCCCTTTCTGTTCTTTCCACTTCTGCCCCGACTCAACACTTCTTCACCCTTTGACCAAAATCTCTCCTGCCATCTCTCATCACTCTGCAGATAGTTCTAAAATGCAGACCCGGTCATCAGCCTGGTGCCCATGCCCAGTGGTTTGGCAGCTGTCCACCCCACCTACCTCCACCTACTGTCCCTATGCTGCAGTTATCCTATTCTCCAGTCAGACTGTTCACAGCTCCCATCTTCCCATGCTGATTCACAACTCCACGCCCTCATATTTACCCTCTATCTGTCTGGGAAGCTTCCGCTCATTGCCATGAACGGTCTCTTCTCATCTGCCCAGAGGAGGGGCTAGTGACTTGCACCTCTGTGGCCTCGACCTGTGCTCACTTCTAAGGTGACAGCAGAGTGTTGCAGTAACTGCCACATCTCTTTCTCTATTACATCATGAGGTCCTGCAGGGCAAGGACTAGTCCTGCGAATGGGTCCTCGGGACCTGACAAATACAATATGCTCTGTGAAGCTCTTATGGATACAAGAAGCAAAAAATCCTGGAATTGAAACTTATTTCTTGCCTACTATCTATATGTAACTTTAAAAAAGGGACAATACAAAATAACACACCTGTTCCATTGATGTTTCATGAAGTTCATTAAGATTCAAAGTATAAATCCCTTCTTCGGCACCAAATATCAAGTACTGATCTGAAATGACAAAGTATTTCACCGGTTTTGATATGTAAAATACTTTCAAAAAGGATTTACATAGAAATTAAGTAAATATGTATTAACATGAAGAAAGAATTACGTGATGGATAAGCAGTAAATATAATTTAATACAACTAAGTGGCTAAACACTCTACCTTAATGAGCTGAGCTATATGTAAATACCAGCCTCAAAGCAGATAAAGAGGTTCTGAAGCCTGGAATACTAGGGTTCCTCACATATCAGAGGGTGCTGAGGACTGGCAAAGAATCTGTAGCTTCTTTTCTACAATTCCTTTAAGAGAGGATCATGTACATTTGATGTACAGAATATAAATACAGAAGAACTGATACAAAATATTTTTGCAGATGAGCTACCATTATAAGCAGTGTCACTGAAACACTAGGATCTAAAAACAAAAACAAAACAAAACCCCAACAAACCAGGATCTGGCTACTGCCTATTCAAAAAGTTAACTAAAACTTGGCTACCTGCTACGGTACTCAGTATCTGCTAGAACATGGTAGTTTAGCCACAGTCCTGTCTGAGCTGCTTTTGATAATAAAAAACAATAGGTCAAGAACTTCTCCACACTAAACTGAAGTAGGCTGAGAACAACTGAGAATGCCAAGAGCATTCCTATACTGCCCAGTATTTAGGATTAGTGCTGGCAGATTAAAGGCATAAGCTTTGTAGTCCGACCCTACAAATGAACAGGATTCCAAGTGCAGCTATACCCCAGACTGGTGACAAAACAATGAACCTCTCTTAATGTCATTCTCCCTACTTGGGAAATACAAGTTCCTCTACCTTGGATTTTTAAAAGATTTAGTAAGACGTGCAGGCATGTATTCATGTAGCTCTTACATACACAGATACTAAGATATATAGTGAGAGAATGCTGGTTGTCTTTTGTCAGTGACTAATGACAACGATTCTTACTATGACTCCCTTTAAGGTGGAGAGGCCCTCTAGAGTGTTCACTACACCCTGGACCTTTGGCAGTTAACTCCTTTAACAACAGCTATACCTAAAACACAAAGATACTGAACGTGCAGCTACAGAAAAAAACTTCTTTGGAGGAAATCAGGGTGGCATAGAGTATATGGTTTCACTCTATTGATATGGGGACCACACAGTGAAATTTTAGTGTTACAGGTCACTTCAAACACTGCTAATAACACGGAGAAACATATTTACCTTGAACAATTTTTTAAAATTATAACAAAAAAATTTTCAGAAGGGTATTCTGAACATGAAGAAAACTGAATGCTTTCATGGCCTCATGTTAAAAAACAGTAAGAAAGATAACACAGAAACATATAGTACTACCTCTTGTGTCTGGGTTTATCCATGATGTTGCACAGTGAATTTTCAAGGGACATCCATTAAAAACCTTTGAAAAACATGCACCCATCTGGAAAAACAAAGAATAACCAAGTAATACAATATTCCCTGATAAGAAGGAAATCATAAATTCTACAAAGGTGAAAAGTTTCTTCTTTCATTTCATGACCTAAAATGTTCTTAATCATTAAAATTAACATTAAAACATGAAAGAGGTATAGCTGATTTCAAAATTCATATTGAGTACTTCAAAACATGGGTCTGTACCCCTTTAAAAAAAAAAAAAGCAATGTGCTTATTCTTCCTGGATGGTCAATAAAAAGCTTTATTTAGTTTTTTTGTTAATATTTATCAAGCCCATTTACAAGTCTTTTAGATAATAAGTACCTTATAAGGAAATACAGTATCATTCATTTGAACTTTTTTTGATCATTTGAATAAAATGTTAATTTTGAAACTGTTGTTCAGGTTAGAATAAATAAATACAAGAAAGCTTACTCATTTAATCACCTTTTCTACCAACATCTTGAGGAAGGAAAGAATACAAAATGATGAGAAGAGCACTGTGCATCATTTTATGGCTGGAATGTTTTCTTCACAAATATGGAGATAATACCCAGAGATAGAATGCATTACTACAGTTGATAAGGGATTAAAAATACTAACATGAAAAAATAATATCATAAACTTTGAGGTTTCCTTTTCCTCAAAGAAACCTACCAACCAATATTATTAAGATATTAGTACCAAATAACAACAACCTGGCAATACCAGCAGGTGATAAAAGACCAATAAAAAATGTTTTTATGATGAGGGCAGAAACTGTTATCATTTAACTAGCTCATTATTCTTCAAGAAAACTGCCAATATTTCGTATGTAGAGGTGCTGCCTAATTGCTAAAAATCAAAGTGACAAAATGAGGTGCCAGACAATGAAACCAACCCCACACATAAGCTAGTCTGGACAGCTGACAGGACCTGGCTTTCCAGTTACGAGCTCTTCCCTGTTAGTGGCACCTGACCTGACAGCTCTGCACTGTACCCAAACAGGCAATCACGCCCTGCTGTTTGAGTGTCTCTGCTGGATTTGGGAGCCCTTTACTCTCAAAACTTTTATTTTGTAAAATAAGGCACAAATATTTAGATCTTTATATAATTACGAAGTGGAGTGAGAAACTAAAAAGGCTAAAAAGGAGAGTTAAGAGGTTACAGACTAGAAAGGCAGCAGACACCTTCTAAATTAGTGTCATACTACATTTTAGGTTACAGGTTTGCAGTGGTGAAAATGCAGTTCTATTTATACTGATGTACAATTACACAGAGCTAATATAATTTAATTGAGCTAATATAATTTCATAATATAATAACATAATTTTAATACTAAGGCAGCAAAAAACCCAAACAAGACAGAGTGAACACAGGAGTATACCTAGGAAAAGATCCTGCAAACATTCTGGGGTTTCAGTTTTACTCATGTCAAAATAGAGTTTGGGCCAGATATTTCTTCTAGTTTTAAACTTCTGTTTTTGACAATTAAAAAATGCGTCATGTCTACATTTTGTACTTCCTATTATATCCATGTGCCTTTTTTACATTTCTTCAAAAATATCTACAAAGAAGTTATTAACAAATTTTGGAATAAAGGAGTTTTAAAATGTGTGATTTACCGTAATTTTATTTTGTAAAGCTACTTTTCAGATGTTAGCAATATTTAAGTTAGCAATCTTACAGACTTTTAAAAAATTAATAAAGGAGATTCTTTCAAACAAGTAGAAAATCTAACCAAAGATACAGAGCCAAGCAATTATCTTTCATTGTATTTAGCTTGAAAACAACCTGTTTGATATTTATACTTACATGCACTTTAGGTGTTGGGGGTAGACCGTTACTAATAGGCTTCTAGAAAAAGAATACATGCATGAATACACTTTTTGTTGCTATCTGGTATAAAATACTGTATTTCAAACACATGTATCAAAATAAAATACATGAACCCTTTCTTTTTGTAAAACGAAACAATATAGGTAAGGCTGAATGAAGTTCCCTATAATCCTTCTATAGTCCACTTACTCCTGGTACCCACCTCCACAAAAACTGATTTAGTGTGTACCCTCCCCAAGCCTTTCTTCTAGATAACCATATGAACTCATGTATTTGTGTATGTTTTCATACCTCTTTCGTGTGTATGTATGTATGTATATATGTGTATGTACATGCGTGTGTGTGTGTGTGTATGATTCCCTACAGGAAACACTTTTTGTTTTAGAACATAAATGTCACGCACTGTTTTATCAACCTCTTCTTTGCCTTAATGTTGGGTCTTGGACAGATCTTCATATCAGTACACATAGATCTGGTTCATTTGTTTTAACTGTAGCACAGTATGAATATAACATACTTTATTTAGCTATTCTCTAATTATTACTGGATATTTAAGTTATTTTCCATTTTTTACTATAACAAAAATGCAGAAATGGTCACCCTTGCATGTACCTTACTATGCAATATGTGAATGATTTTTTTTAGGGTACACTGTAAGAAGAGAAACTACTGGAACAAAAGGGCTGAACCTACATTCTGGCTGCCAAACTTTGAGTACTCATCTCATATCATACCCATCAGCAATGTAGGAGAGCACTGGTTCCTTATGATCTCACAGACACTCAATGTTCTCAAACTGATCAATAAAAATGTTTTCTCCTTAATTTGCATGACTGATTGTCAGGAAGATTGAGAATATTTGAAAAACAGTGAATTGGTTATTTGTATATTTTTCTTCTGTGAATGGTCTTTTCCTATTTTTTTTTACTGAGTTATGTTTTTATTATCTATTTCTTGGAGTTCTTTATGTAATCTAGATTTGAAATTTTTTTTTCTAAAAAATGCCTTTACTTACTTTTCAGAGAGAGAGAGAGAGAGAGAGAGAGCGTGTGCGCATGTGCATAAGCAGGGGGAGTGTTAGTCGGAGGGAGAAGCAGGCTCCCCGCTAAGCAAGTAGCCCGATGTGGGACTCAATCCCAAGACCTGGGGATCATGACCTGAGCTGAAGGCGGATACTTAACCAACTGAGCCAACCAGGACCTTTAGATGTGAATACTTTATCTATTAAATACATTACACATGTCTTATCCTAGCCTGTAGATTGTCTTAATCTTGTTTACAAAGTCAACTGAAGTTTCACATTTTGATGAATTCAAATGTATCAATCACTGGTCAAAGTACACTGATAAGTATAAGGAGAGTAAAAACAGCATAATCCTTCACCTACAACATGCTCAAGAATACCAGATATTTATCCAAGGGGCTACGTGCCTGAAGTATATGATTTGTCCCCTGGAGAAGGAATCTCTTTGAGAGAGAGGATATTTTATTTATTTCTTAAAATGTAGTCTTTCCTAATTCAAGATAAACTCGACCACTTTTTTTTTTTTAAGATTTTATTCATTTATTTGTCAGAGAGAAAAAGAGAGAGAAAGAGACAGAGATAGAGAGAGAGGACAAGCAGGGGGAGTTGGCAGGGGGCGAGGGACAGGCAGGCTCCCTCCCTACTAAGCGAAGTCGATTAGGTTCCGAAACCCTGGGATTATGATCTGGGCCAAAGGCAGATACTTAATCAACTGAGCCACCTAGTCATCCCAGAATGATACTTTAAAAACTCTATTTTATGAAAGTTTATACTTCTTTGGAGGTTAATCTTAATATTTTAAGGAATGACATCTTAATTTTTTCTAATCTAAATCAAAATTACCTAAGTGTGACAAAAATTAAAAAGCTATTAGTTGATTTTGTATACATAATACAAATGAAGTATTCTATGGAGTACTACTTCTGTAACTACTAGACACTTCTGAAATTAAGACTATTTGAAATTTCATTTTGCAGATAGATATATGAGGATGTATAGCCTCTCATGGCCAATAACTTCTGATAATGTTCTTCCATTTTGCAAATAATTTATGTACTTAGTTTTATATTGATATCCTTAAATTATGTTAGATCACCTACTCTGGCAAAACATTTTTAATTAGTGAGCTCTCAATGTTGTAACTGGATTTACATTAAGTATTGGCAGAACTGGCTATAAATAATTTCAAGCTGCAGAAACTAATCATGTTTTAATATATCATGGATACTGTTTATCCTATGATACAGTTATGGACATATTTCAGAATTACTGAGACTGTTAGTTTCACTACTACAGAACAGTAGTTCCTTATCCTACTGAAATAGATAATAGAGTGGATTAAAAACGCATACATAAAACACATCTAGAACTTTCAAGGTTCTTACACCGCACTGCAGGTGTAAGGCTGTATATCTGTACTACTACATTAACAGGGCTGCTGAAATTTACACTGATGAAAACAAAAAGGCCCTGCTCAGCTGGACAGACTTCATAAAAACTTATTCCTGAAGGGCATTTTATGCTTTTGTTAACAACATCCTACCTAAATTTCATAAATTATGATGGATAATCCCAGTTAAGAGCTGAAAATAAAAAATGGTACATCATATTGTGTCATGAAACATTTACTTTTCTTTTTATTTTTAAAGATTTTATTTATTTATTTGACACAGAGAGAGAGAGAGAGGTATCACAAGTAGGCAGAGAGGTAGGCAGAGAGAGGGGGAGAAGGAGGCTCCCCACTGAGCAGAGAGCCTGATGCGGGGCTCGATCCCAGGACCCTGAGATCATGACCTGAGCCGAAGGCAGAGGCTTAACCCACTGAGCCACCCAGGCGCCCCTATCATGAAATATTTTAAGAAAAAGTTTATCAGATACAGTACAAAAGCCTCTAGCAGTGTGCTTTCTACCTAAGATCATAGCTATGTGCACATAAACATTTTAAATACACTATAAATATCTATAAAAACAAATATTAGTATACATAAAAACTTAAAAAAAAATACCATCTTATCTCATGATCTCATCTGCTGAATTGGGGATTTTAAGGATTTTTTGTTGCTTTAAGTTCTATGATGACAGACATTTGTCATCTGATGATGAAGAGATTCTTTACAAATGTTAAAATATTTTTAATTCCCTGATAGATAACACTTATTTATCTATAACAGGAATAGCTGTTAAGGTTAATTTCATCTTTCCTGAAGTGATATTTTGTATCTACTAGAAAATAATTTTTCCTCCTTGTTAGGTATTTTCTTTGAGTAAGAGTATAATACCATGAATTATGTAATCTACAGTTAAAAATCTGTCCTGAGTAAGTCCTAGCTTCCCTCATCTGTCCATGTCCTATTTTCCATAACTTTTTGAGACTGAAAAAGGAACTTTGTGAGAATCAATCTCATCACCATGAGAATAGTCATCTGTATGCAGAAGGTCACATTTTATAATACATGATTGTTACCAATTGGCCATCATTCAAGTTTGCCACAGCAAAGTTGCTTTTTTTTTTTTTAGATTTAAGCAACCCATTTTCATTATATTAAATACCATATTGTAAAATATATAATTCTAAAGTTTCATTAATTACAATAACAAAACTGACTTAACAATGAGAAAGAAAAAGAACAAGTAGAGGTTATAAATATAAATACCTACTGGTACATCTTTCTTTTCTTTCCTTGAAGGGTTTGTGCCTCTGTGTTCATTCTGTTGTTGATATAATGAACCATCTCGTTCACCATTTAACTGGAAGGAGCTCACTCCATTTCCTTCAGTGAGATGTTTAAATATATTTAAAAAGGATTAATTTTCATGAAAACTTTTATTCAGAAAATCATCAACTAGGAAAGAAAAATCCGATCTCTCAGATGGTTTCTGTCTTCACTTGGGATCACCCAATCAGAAATATTTAGTACTCAAAGAAGTCTGATACACATGTTCTGCTACTTGTATCTCTTTTTCCATATAAACAAATTTAAAATGAGGTTATGTCTAAGCACTTGTATTTGTGTAAAAGACAAAGATATATATAACTACTTTCAGGAAAGGGGCAATTCACACTATGTTATCCAGGAAACTTTAGTAGTTCTTTTTTAAATTCCTTTTTTTTTTTTTTCCCGCTGCTTGTGCATAATGTGCAAGAATAAAGTATTAAAACAGCATCTTCTGGTATTAATTTGGAGGCAAATACCTATCAAGAGTGACAATCATTTTTCTAAAAATGATTAAATGAAATAAAATGAAGACGTTAGAGTACCCTCCCTTCTTTTTCTAAAACACAAGTAGCCTACAACCAAAACACACTTTCCTTGTTTGTTCAGAGTTGTTTCTTCTGCTGCCACACTAAGATAAATGATGAATTTAACATTCACAATTCTCCAAGAGGGAAGAGGTTAGATAAGAAATGAGAAACAAGGACATTTGAATCCCAGAATGAGTCACAGGTAATCCTGCCATATAAATACTTCAAATCATGTGGCAAAAAGCAGAAAACATCTCTATATTTTGTCTTCCTTCTCCACTCTCTCAAAGGAGTTTCAAATACTCTTAAAAGAAAGATACCCTCCATTTTTTTCATGCAGTACTAAACCCCGGTAATGTGGTTATCTCACCCTCCCTACCCCCATTACCTAAAGCAATGGGCTTTTGTGGAGGTAATCTGGGTGGCGGTGGTCTTGGCGGAACTTGGGATGGTTTTGCTGGGCTCTCTGAGGTGGGACATCTCTTGATAGTTCCTTGGTTATCATCCTCAGTAGAATGAGTTTCCTGTGGTATGAATATGGACTTAGGCTGAAATAATACAGAAAAGGAGACCAATGGTTAAACATGAAATTATTCATGTTTCATTCAAAAGGAAAAATATTAAACATTTTGAATTGTGTTTACTAGCTAAACTTCAAGGTTATTCAACTACTTGACTGAGATTATCCTATATACATCCTTAAAATGTACAATAAGGTGTTTTCTCAGGGGGGAAAAAAAAAGCCCCTAATTCCTTCACAAGCCTTCTTACCTAGACTTGCTAAGAAAGAGTATTCTTTTTTTTCTGACCTTCGATTTAAATGATTCTCTTTTTAAACATTCAGGCTAATCAGATTTCAGTTCTTTATAAGGCTAAACTGTCTCTTTTAGATGACTATGGATTTTATGTTAATGTTTAATCTCTCAGACTGGGGCAGGAGAAGATACCGATTAAAATTTTTATCATACTGGAGAATACTAACAAGCAATATGGAATGGCTAAGAAACTTTCTGTGCAGACAATGAAAAAAACCTCCAGTCTGCTGACAGTTTCGAGATTTTATAAGTTCTTATAAATGTGTCCATTATTAGGAAGATTGCTCAGCACTTTTTAAAATTCTAATGTAAAACTAAATAAGCAAGTACTGTACTGTGTGAATTATGATTTTTTCAAAAGCATAAAATGAAAGCAAAATACAGTAACATATTAGTTGCCAAGACTGATCAGACTCCAACTTTCTTTTATAACCCCTGATTTCAAACCTTGGAACAGCTCCTTTTATAAAGAGTTCAATTTTATAATTAAAATTTACTCTGCATATAAACTCATGAATTTTTACTACCTATATCAACTCATTTTGTCTTAAAAAATATGAGAGTAATTTTAGTATTTTATGTTTTTTAACATAGTAACAAAAGGATTTTGTTGCTAAAAAATTTTTGAAAATTACTCTATTTTGTACTTTTAATGTAAAAGTACCTTCTGACAGTTACATATCTATGATGATAAATCATTATCCTTTACCCATTCTCAAGAAATCAGTTACTAGTAGATCACAGATTTTGAAGGAAAAAAATCTTACAAAAATATGTGAGATTTCTAACCAGGTGAAATAATATTAACCCATTAACTTAATCATTTTCATGTACAAATTTCTAGAACTTATTATTTAGAATAAACAGTAAGTGACAAGTTGGATAATTAAAAAAAGACAAAAATAATCACAGTCATCTGTATCATGGTTAGTAACTTATTCATGATTTTTTTTGGTAGATCCCAAGTGAAAATAAGCTATAGAGGAAATATTAATCCAGTATTAAGGTGGCAGAACAATCACAACAAACACACACACATAATTCAAACTGAAAAACCTACTTTACCTTTGGTGGCAAAGGAGGTGGAACTTTCGCTTTCATGGTTGAACTATAAAAACATGAGAGTTTACAATCAGAATTGAATTAGTACCAAAATATAATTAATTTTTCAAAGATATGGAAGAATATTTGCATAAACAAGTTCTCTTTTCTGAGATTATGAGTGTTTTCCAAATATGCTGTGCAATGTTCAAGTTATACTGAATGAAGTTTTATTCGGAAGTAATTAAGGAGATATGCTTTCTTGGTTTCAAATTAAAACAGGAAAAGATAACTACAGTTCCAGTTTATATCAATTAGAAGGTAATTATTAAAAAACATAAGCAGCAATTAGTTTGGGAAAAAATAGCAAAATGATATGGTATAAAAATATATTACAATGTAAGCTTCATTTTTACTACTGTTAGATAAGAAATATCTCTGACGAAGCTCATCAAAAGCTACACGTATTTGCTGGAAAATTTTAGGTAGAATTTATTTGACTGAAGCTAAAATTCATTGCAACTCAGGACTGGCAAACTTAAAAGATGATCGAGCAATAACTCTCAGATGAGGAAAGGGAGGCCGGGAGAAGCTAAGTGACCTGATTCAAGGTCACAGACAGTGAGGATAAAGGAAAACCTATGCCTCCATGCCTCCTGCTGCCAGTCAGGTGTTACTCTACCATGAAATCGCACCTTTCTTTAAAGGGGGGAAAAGTCTAAAAAATAACTAAGCATCAATGCTTACATAAGTGAAAATATTCCCTCTTTACATATACACTTATATAATGGGGCCCCTGGGTGGTTCAGTGGGTTAAAGCCTCTGCCTTTGGCTCAGGTTGTGATCCCAGAGTCCTCGGATCCAGCCCCGCATTAGGCTCTCTGCTCAGCGGGGAGTCTGCTTCCCCCCCCAACCCCCCAACCCCCCACCTGCCTCTCTGCCTACTTGTGATCTCTGTCTGTCAAATAAATAAATAAATAAATCTTAAAAAAAACCCAAACAAACCAAAAAACCACTTATATCCACTGTGTTTATTTAAAATATATCAGATGAAATTTAATCAACCAAGGACAAGCCTCTTTGTAGTTGTAGTAATAATTATAGCATCTACCAATTACTACATGACGGCATTAAATTACAAGATATATTTACTACCTTTGTCAATTAGTTTCTTTCAAAGTTCTTTGTCATCAGCCAGTGCTATGAACTGAATTTTGTCCACCAAAATTCCTATGTTGAAGCCCTAATCTCCAATGTGATTGTATTTGGACCTAGGGCTTCTAGAAGGTAATTAGGTTAAAGGAGGTCCTAAGGATGGGGTCCTGATCCAAGAGGACCTTATAAGAGGAAAAAAGATTATTCTTTCCTTCTCTTTTTTGTGTACACCCTGAGAAAAGACCATGTGAGGACACAGCAAGAAGGCAGCTGTCTACAACCCATGAATAGGGCCCCACCAGGAACTGAATGGGCAGTCAATTTATCTTAGACATCCAAGATCCCAGAGCATAACAAATTTCTGTTACTCAAGTCACTCAGTTCCCGGTATTTTCTTATGGCAGATGAAGCTAAGACACACCCCAAGAAGTGGGGTAATGCTATAACAAGTACCCAAATACATGGACGCAGGTTTGGAACTGAATAATAGGTAGAGGCTGGAAGAGTTCTAAGGTACAGGTTAGAACTGAGGATGCTAAGAGTGATTCTGGTGAGGAGCCAGAAAGGAGAGCTGGAGAGAGTTTCCATCTTCTTAGCGAATACATAAATAGTCACTAAGAGAATATTGGTAGAATGTGGACATTAAAGGCCATCCTACTGAGGTCTTAGATGGAAATGATGCCCATATTATTGGATACGGGAGGAAAGGGGATCCTTGTTACAGAGAGGCAGACAACTTGCCTAAATTGTGCTCATATTCTAGTGTTTAGTGGAGGGTTAACTGAAGTCTTAAGAGTGAGGTCCTCATAGGAAAAGGGGGAGAGACTTCTTTCTCTGCATGCATGCACTGAGGAAAGCCCAAGTAAGAACATGGAGAAAAGGCAGCCATCTGGCAGGCCTGAAAGAGACCTCTCACCAGGAACTAAACTGGCCTGCAGCTTGAGCCTCAGCCTCCCAGCCTCCAGAACAGTGAGATCAATTTTTAAACCACCAGGTTATGGTGTTTTGTTAATGTTCCTTGAGCTAACACAACTAGAATAAAGAAAGAGAAAGAAACTGTGGTATAACCCATAATACTGTGTTACTACTTACGATATTAAAATTCCTGGCAGTATAAGCTGTCAGATTTATGAAATCAAGTCAAATGACACCTTTTTTTTTTTTAAATCAAAAACAGAAACAGAACTTACTGTTTAGATTCATCATCATCCCCTTCATCATCTTCTAAATGTGCCACATGCCCTCTAAGGACAAAGGATAATTCCACTGTCACTAAATGGACTTTACCAAAATGGCTTAAGAGAAAATTTTAGAAAATGCAGAAAGGGCTACTGGAAGACAGAATTTTATTTGTGCAGCTTTGCAGAACTCAGAATTAGACAACAACAAAACCACCTTAGGCTATATGACAGAGAAGGGGCAAACAGACTTTACTCATCTATAACATAAAGAATTTTAGGTGTAATTCAAAATCAAAATTACCGCTGATGTAATTCTTCTTCAACAGACTTCAGAAGACTCCTTAAAAACAAAAACAAAAAATATTGTCAATATATAAGCAAAGGAATACCAAGTACGTTATTTTCATCACTTTAACCTTATCCACAAATTTTTAAATTACTTTTTCCTATTTACTAACATCTGCTACAATGATCTCTATCCCATAAAACATCAAGTTATATTTAACGATATGTCTGTATTTTCTGTTGCTAATGTCTTTATACATGTATTTGAAATGAACAAAATAAATCCTAATGTTTACTGGAAAATACCAATTCAAACAGAGGACAACCCACCATGAAATGTCACAATAGGACTGACAAAACCATAATTGCAGGGTCATAGTCAGGGGTTTCCAGGATTCAAATTTTCCCTGGAACATTTTACCTGACACCTGAAATTATATTTTCTTTTTCTTAAAATAAGGAAGGTGACACACTTTAAAAAAACATGCTCTCAGGCAATCCTACAAAATGAAACTCAACATGTTGGATCTCTGCAAAAGCATGCATGCATGTGATGTGAATACATGAATGTAGTAGCACTTTGCTTCCACAGAAGACACTCACTTACCTGACGGATCTGTTCTCCAGTGGTGTACTGGCAAACACATTTACACTTTTGGGAGACTAAGCCTGTATCAGACCAGGTGCGAGGATTTTATCATTAGGAGCAATTTATGAAACTTTGATATTCAGGAATGTAAGAGCGCACTTGTGGCATTCCTGGAGTTCCCTTACTTCTCTTTCAACTGCAAGTTCATACAGCCTTATCTCCTACCTCCTAGGTTACACTGCAAGTGTAAACACTCTGCAGCTTTTTTTTTTTTTTTTTTTAAAGATTTTATTTATTTATTTGACAGAGAGAGATCACAAGCAGGCAGAGAGGCAGACAGCGAGAGAGAGGAGGAAGCAGGCTCCCTGCTGAGCAGAGAGCCCGATGCGGGACTCGATCCCAGGACCCCGAGATCATGACCTGAGCCAAAGGCAGCGGCTTAACCCACTGAGCCACCCAGGCGCCCCCACTCTGTAGCTTTCTTAAAGCCAGTGCAATAGGGAGAAATGCGGTTACTAACAGATTACTGAGGTAAAAGTAAGTCAACAGAAATTTACTCTCCTCAAAAGCTGTAAGGCAGTACCTTCTAACTATGTTCCCCTCCGATATATACTGGAAAAAACTGCGCTTAGAATTATCCAAACAGGGCGCCTAGGTGGCTCAGTGGGTTAAGCCGCTGCCTTCGGCTCAGGTCATGATCCCAGGGTCCTGGGATCGAGTCCCGCATCGGGCTCTCTGCTCAGCGGGGAGCCTGCATCCTCCTCTCTCTCTCTGCCTGCCTCTCTGCCTACTTGTAATCTCTCTCTGTCAAATAAATAAATAAAATCTTAAAAAAAAAAAAAAAAAAAGAATTATCCAAACATAAAACCAGAGAAACTGAGAGGTATGGTTAGCTGGTCTAAGCAATTAATAGAATAGATTTTGGTCTTTAAATATTTTAATTAGGCCAGCTTACTAACAACCTAAGTATTAACAAATAACAAAGCTCTAATTCAAGTTCAAATGACATAGGAAAGCCATAAACTAATTGCAAATCTTATTTTGCAGGTTAAAAAAAAAACCCTGAGGTATTTCAGTGAAATCTATCACCTAACCCACAAAGCTCATCAAGGGCTAGCTCTCGGAAGGCAGGAGCTTCTGACTAGAAGCAGGATAGCAAAATGATGTGAGGTTGTGAAGCAAAGACAGCCTGAATCTGAGTCCTGCCTCCATCCCTGTAAGCTATGTGGCCTTCAGTAAGTTACTCTGTGGTTTAGTTTCCTTATCCGTAACACAGGAATTGTAACAGCACCTACATCCAAGTGTTTATCTGACGATACCCCAAATATGGGTAAAGTGCTTAGAATAAGAATTTAGAATATAGTATCTGCTTAATTTGCATTTTCTTTATTATGATTGAGCGACATTTCTTTAAACTAGCAATTCTCAAAGTGTGGTCTAGGGATCTCTGAGGTCCCTTGGTCTCCTGTAGGGCGTCTGCAAGAACAAAACTATTTTCATAATACATATAATACAAAAAAGCATTTACCTTTTGTATTCTTGTTCTTTCATTGAGAATGAAATTCTGGAGTTTTCCAGAGATTAAAAAATGCATGATAACAAAACAGATTAGTAGCAGATATGAGAACCCAGCTGTCTTCTATTAAGCCAGATATTAAAGAGATTCGCAAAAAAATAAAAAACAATGCCACTTTTATTACTATTACTTTGTTTCAGGAAAACAGCGGTTTTTCATAAAAAATGTTATTAGTGGGCCTCAACAAAAAGTCTTTTGAATTATATCAACATAAATAGAGTCTATTATCACATTTATTTGCTGCTTCTAAGTCTCATGAGAGAAATCAAGTGGTGCTATAAGGAAGGTATCATAAAGAAGTGGCATTTAAATTGGTCCTTAATGATGAGTAACTTTTTTTAAAACACACACACAAAATGTTACTTACGTTAACATGTATCAGGTATATTACTATTTTAAATAAGGAAATATTTTGAAAAGTTCTCAGTGTAAATTTCCAATACTATAAATACTGGCAGTTATAAACCATATAAACAAAAGCTCACTGGAGTCCTCAATAATTTTTAAGACTATAAAAGATCCTGAGACCAAAAATTGAAGAAACACTGCTTTAAACTATTTTACTAAATTAAACATAGTATCTCCGAAGTGTACAGTGGGCTTTTATATATCATTTTAGAAGATACAAAAAAACACTTCTTTTTTAAACACATGACAACAGTTTTGGGGGGGGCACCTCTTTATCCAGTAGAGAATATTCAAATTTGAAAATAATTAAGAGGGAAATTAAAAATGTAATTTATTTTCAATTACCATATTTAATTGGACTTACATAGTATTCCATTTTTTAAAAAAGGATCTTCCTAAGAGTGTTAGATTCTCCAACAGTAAGAGAAAAAAGTTAGTAAGCAGAAAAGCAGCTATGGCTAAGTCCCTATGGCTAGGGACTCACGTAAATTTTTTATTTATTTGTATATCTCCTATTACATGTTGCAGATATTTTGTTAATAAAGTTATAGAATTCATGAAGTTTTAATGTAAAGAAAGATATACGATTTGTTTTTCAGGCTTTATAATAGAGAAAATGAAACATGGCTAAATTTGCTAAGAGGTTCATTTACAATAAATATTGTATCTTGAGAGCCCTAGAGAAAAATGTGACACTGATAAAATAAACAGTATCACTATTCACTAGTCCACGTGGATTCTTATGGAAATTTCAGAAAGTAATGAAGAAAATAAAACAAAAATGATGCCCAGAGATAGTGAATTATAAGTCAATCTAACATAATTTGGAAATCTGGATGAAAAGTTAAAAATGCAACAATATGCAATCATAGATTAACTGGTGAAGTGAAGAAACGGATACAGGGAAGTTAAAAACCATAGCCAAAATATTTAGCATATTCAAATTAGCTAAGAAATTCATGTTGCTAAAATCTGAAATTGCCTAAATGGTTCAAAATAATCTTTAAGTATTGTCCTGATTGTATTTGAATATAAAACAAACTTCCTATTTCTTTAAACCCAAAGAGCAGTTTTATTCACTCATATTCATTTGTTCTTACAATCAAAATTACTGAGTAAGTACTACACATAAGGGTAATTGGTAAATATTTCTTAAACCCCGACTGTCCTAAATGCTTTGCAATGATTACTACATTTCACCCTTGGCACCTTACAAGGCAGGGACTATTATAATCCCTATTTTACTAGAGAAAATTGAGGTAAATTTCTCAAAGTCACATAGCTTACAGGAACAGAGTGTTCTGACACTAATCTCCAGATTAGCATTTATTACTGCTACACTCAATTGTGTCAGGAACTGTGTAATTCAGTTACACTTTTCACCAATATTTAAGTCTTTAGAAGAGAATTCATCTTTAGAATTTTTATTCTACATTAAAAACAAAATCAGAAATAACTGTTTTTTTTTGAAAATAGCATTTTGTTGGTTTTAAGTGATCAGAAAAGTTGATCCCAATAATAACAGCATTCAAAAGAAAAGAAAACCCAGTAAGTCGAAATACATATCATTCTGTTAAAAAAACAAACAAACAAAAAACTATCTTAGTTCCTGTTTGGTCTGGAATAGGTAGAAACCCATAAATGGAAATCTGTCTGCCTGATCACCTATGGAGAAAGCAGGAAATCCTGTGAGTTTTAAAACACTGCCTAGTCACAAGAATAAAGCAGACATCAGTACAGTAAGAGAAGTGCTACATCCATGCTCATGTCACATGTATGTATATACCTATACACGAAACACAGCCAAAGGTCAAATGTCTGGCCAGCCTACCTTGCCAGTGATTCGTTATATAGAATACAGTTCCTTAAGCAGGGATCCAATTAATCAAAAAATGAAGGTTGGGCAAATTATTAACATTTTACCTAGCCAAAGTAACTATATACTATGAAAATGTCTAACAATCAGAAATTAGACAATGGGAACTAAGGAGTCTGGAAAAGATTTAGTGATGGGCCTTCTTTTTTTTTCTTTGCATTTTTGCAAGTATGTAATTCAAAAAATATATTTAAAATGAACCAAAAAAGGATAAATGAAGTATTTCTCCAAATTATCCACTGTCTCTTAAATATAACAAAATTTGCTAAGCAGGTCCTTATAACCCGTGACCTTAAATTTAGACAAAAAAAAAAAAAAACAAAAAAAAACCCCAAAAAACAAAAAAACAAACCATAAAAAGCACTCCAGAATTTTTATTTGCTAACCACTCTAAGACAAGCTTTCTTTGCTGTCCATCAACAAATCAGGACAGATTATAAATAGCATATAGTTAACTCTTTAGATAGAATTTCATTTTTCTACTAGGGAAGTTTTATTTTATTTTTATTTTTTACCATTTTAGGAAACCTAAATTAGGTTAATTAAAAAAACCCCAACTTCATTGTATTTAACTGAAGTTCAGCTTAAATCAAAACTAGTATCATTTCTTTAGGTTGTCATTCAAAGTCTTTTCTCTGTGTTGAGAAAAGAGTGTATATAAACATTCAGTCTATAAAAAAAGGAGAGAGACATGATTTTGCATTATCTTTAAGTCTGAGCTACTCGTCTTTAGTCACCATTTCTCAAGTGCTTAAAGTATGGCTGTATATATACTTCTCAACTCTCTAATGTAAGTGAAATCATATGTAGACATTTTAGATTGTTGTGATTATTAATATCTACATTGCTGGGAGATTTTGGCAATTTAAACAGTATTTCCTTAAAATTAAGATTTTAAAATGATAATCTCTTCATGAACTCAGGAAATGAGAACCTACTGGGAACAGCAAGAGTCCTGTCCCCCCTTACTGTGCTGACTCAGGACTGCGAGCAACTTAAACTGTTACACCTTGCAAGCTGTGTTTTCACCCCAGTGCTGTATCACCCAGACAGTGCCTGGCATACAGGAGGTCTTTAATAATTGTTGGATCTACTTCCTGCATGAATTGATCATGCTTAAGACCCCAGACATATGTGAACTACTATCTACTTTCTGAAAAGCTCTTAACAGCTAAAAGTCAGGATAGAGATTTCTAAACAGTGTGAATATTCCCAGCTATTTTCAGAGCGAGCACACCTGAAATATGCACCAGCACAAGTTTTATAAGGAATAACCAGGCCAATTTTAAAAATAAAAGAAAAAAGAATCCTGAAACATATATTATTTTAGTTGGAATGTACTTCATTTTTTCTAACAAGTAAGGTCTACAAAGTAGCTTGATACAAAAATGATGACTGTCCCCATTAGGGCAATTACTGACTAAATGATTAGCAAGCAGCAATGAAGAAAAGTTAAAAGCATATTATAAGACAAACCTACCAGACTTTACTTCTGGAAGTATTAAAATATATCATATATTAATTATTACATATAATAAAATATACAATAAATATAAATACAAAATATAATAAATACGTTAAAATATAAAGTAACTTAACTACTCTTGAATTTAAATTTAATTTAAAAAGAACTTTACTTACTTGTTTGCACCCAAAAAGTAACTACTTTGGTGTCCTTGTCCATATTCTAGCTGTAGATCCTAATAGTATAAAATAACATATTAAGCAAAAGAGTAGTATATTACAAATCATGATACACAAATATATACATTTCAAGAGAAGCCCCAGACTGCAAATAAATCTGTATTGCTATATGTTCTTTAACAAAAAAAGGCATAGTAGGACTTCCAACAATAAAAGATGTCAGAAGTCTGTAGTTGTGGTTTAACTATTTATTTAAGTTCAGTATTTTTCTGGGAATTTGAGTAATATATGCAAGTTTCATTTATGGTTATTGCTTTTGTAATTAAAATTTGTAAAAATCAGTTTTTAGAAAGAAAAATGCTCAAATAAGACATTTGACATCAAGCTATAATGAAGCAAAAATGATTACAGAAGAGAACAAGCAACAAAAATCTTGACGTTGTATGTAAGATCTGCAATAATGCTGTATATATACACATTCACATATTTCTATTATTGCTTCATGCAGGTAATAATTTTTATTTATTTATTTATTTGAGAGATGGAGAGAGACCACAAGGAGGCAGAGCAGCAGGCAGAGGGAGAGGGAGAAGCAGGCTCCCTGCTGAGCAAGGGGCCCAACTCAGGGCTTGATCCCAGGACCCCAGGACCATGACCGGAGCCAAAGGCAGCCGCTCAACTGAATGAGCCATACAGATGCCCTGTAGTTAGTAATTTTTTTAAAGATATAGAATAGGGTGCTCTTTTTAAGTGAATTATATAGATGAACATGCACAAGGTTGTAATTACACTTAAAGAGTTTTTAGTAATTCTTTAGAGAGTTAAGTAGCAAAACAAGTATCCTTAACTAAACATTTCCACTGAATGCTACACATAGAGAGTTAAGAACTGAAATTTAAAGGGACTAACAATATATCTCCTCAACTCAAATGCCTTCTTGAGGAAAAAAATGTTTTCTAACAACAATGGGAAGTACAAAGTAAAGCTTCCCGTCCTGTCCCCTTCTTAAGTCACTGTATTTCAAGCATGGTTTTAATAATGAAGGGGGAATATTTAACATTTAAAATGAATTTTATTTTCACTAGAATATAGTGTACTTAAAGTGTTTTCTAATTATACAAAATATTGCCCAATGCACAATTATACAAGATATTGCTAAATCCTGATACCTCCTTTGACTAGCCTTCCAACACTGTGCAGGAAAAGGTGCAACCTTTTCCATGTCTCCACATCATTTAATACACAGTTGTCTAGCACTTAGACTGCTTTTAATTAATTCATTTACCAATCTATAAAAATAGGAGCCAGGCTGTGAGCTCCTCAAACAAAAGGAAACTGTTAAATCCATCTTTCTTCCCTTAAAAGCCCAGGATCTAGAATAGTACCTAGTACACACTAACTAGGCCCTTAAAATAAATGCTTGTTTAAACACCGATACTTTATTTTACTGTAAAGAGACAACTAACACTTCAGCCTCGTTAAGATACACAAATTCTAGGTCACAAAAATATGAAGCCCAGCAATATAAGGATTCTAAGCAATACATTGCATTTAAATAAAAAGCCCTTTAACTTAAATTTAAGTACTCCAGCACCTGTCAAAAAGATAACTGATGAAAAAACCAAAATCCTGATTCAGACAAGACTCAAATTTTGTCTTCTTCAATATTTGTGTTTTCATGCATAATAAATGTTCTTACATAATAAATGACAGAAAAGATAATACATCATAAATAAGATTAGTCAACTCTCACATGGGGATCACAAAAATTCCAACGAAAAAGGATACCTGTTCTAACTGACAATAATGCATCTTAATAGGATGATAGCACTGTTATCATAAGACTGCCACAGAATTATGCCACACAATTTAAGTGGTCATGACTTTTTACAGGAACTTTTAAACTTTGGCATTTGGGAAAGAGAAGGACTAATCTCAATGAATGCACTTCTAAATTCAAGTTTGTTTTCTTCAGCTATAGGTGACTATACCACCTCTACCATACCAGCAATCTCTTTAGCCAACAGAATTTCTTAAGCCCTTATCAAATGAAAGCTTTTAAAAGCGTGCATTTGTGTAGAGTGCGCGTGGTTTCTGTTACATGAACATAGATGTGGCTGTTGTAGGAATAGTCACCTTACAATACATGACAACTACCAGGTTGATGATAATGATTTTAAGAAAAAAATCAATTGAAATTAGCAGACTACTTAGGAACATAAGAAAGGAGTCTAAAATAACTAGTGTAGTATTTTAACAGAAAAATTGAACATAG
The DNA here is from genome assembly GCF_964662115.1 of Mustela nivalis. Taxonomy (NCBI): domain Eukaryota; kingdom Metazoa; phylum Chordata; class Mammalia; order Carnivora; family Mustelidae; genus Mustela; species Mustela nivalis. Next base: position 2,737 of record NW_028134462.1, on the reverse strand, counting down.
GTTCATATGCAGAACAACATTCAGGCTAGGAAGAAGCTGTAGATACATCCAAGTCAGATGATTAAGTGTATCGTGTATCAAACCCTATCAGGAAAGCAAAAATTAAAAGGGGCTGATTCTTGATTAATTCCTTCTCCATAAATCAAGTTGTTTTTAGCAACCATGGAACAAAAACAATGTCCTAGGAATGTCATCAAGTAAAAGAATTATACTAAGTCCTTTTATAAGCAATGACTCTCATTTAGCTCCACTATTATTTACTTAGAACCCTATTATATGCCAGAATTCAGACAGTAAATCATTCAGAGAAAATGAGAAGAAATAAAAAGGAAAGGAAGGAAAGTAAAATTGGGGCAAAGTTAGTATCTATTTATATATCTTCAAAACAGTCTAAGAAAGATTGATCTAAAATGCTTGTCAGGAAGTACTTGGAAGCTATACTATAACAGAAAAATGCTACCAAAATCATGCTTGGAAAAGCACTCAAGATGTAACCTACATGATGGTAAAACACAGGATACCTTTGCAAGCTAAATAAGAATACATTTGAACATGCCAAGAGAGATATAAAAAAAAAAATCAGCAGCACAAATGAGACATCAACTTATTAATGAATGACAAGTTTATACAGTAAACTCAAATAAGTAACAAGGACTGAAAACACACAATAGCCTCATATAGATTCAACCTGAATGCTCAAGCAAAAATTGAAGGTGGTCACTTTAGCGCAATGAAAATCTTTTTAGGTCAGAAAAAGCCTAACTTCAGTTTTAATAAATGGAGAAGCACAGAAAGCACTGAAAACAAACAAAGAAAGAACAGAACAGAACAGCAGAAAAGGAAAATACGTGCTCAAGAAAATCTTATCACTGTTTTTTTATAAACCCCTTAGGAGGCTGCAAAATCTACACCTGATGAAAAAAAACAGCAGAAGTTAATAGAACTGATATAGCTGGCTACAGAAACATAAAAGAAAAAATAAGTAAGCAATTTATTTTAACCAAAAAAAAAAAAAGAGAACAGCACAAATAGAGAGTATTTTTTCTCATCAAAAAATGAAAAAATTATAATATTAAGTCATTTAAAGACACTTTTTAATATGGCAGATAATTTATAGAAGTAAAAAACAACTGAGTCATAGACAAATCAAAAAAAGATTTTATTTTTTAAAAAACAGAGAAGCCAGTGAGGTCAGAACACTAACAGATGAGTACTAAGCAGTATTCATGACTTACATGTCAAACTTGGAAATAAAGATCAGCAGGATAGGTTTGCCATTCCAGAAAATGTCCTATCATTGTGCATCTATGAAATGAATTCTCCTTAGAAACTGTCTTTATTAAGTATCAGGTAAGAAGAGTAACCACACCAGCAAAACTTAATGATAAGTAACAGTTTAATAAACTTGAAATAAACAAAGTTAGTATTTACTGTTAGTATTTACTGTACTTTTTCAGACTAAACTAAACTTTGTTAGACTTTTCAGTTTTGACCTAATTAAGGTAATTTTAAAGTACTTTTGTTATGTTTACTGATAATGACCAACTGGGTTTATCTTTCTGATGTTTTTAATTATAATTAAAATATTTTATTCTTACTTTTTGGGCATACCTTACATTTCTTCAGAGCAAAGATTATATTACTATTTATGTTCCTCCACAGCAATTAATATAGTGTTTTGCATATAGTTAACTTTAAGTATATTTTTCATTGGTATATGGGCTAAAATATCCAGTAAAATTAGGCAAACTAGAAAATATTGGCCATCAGTTAAGTAGATGTGTAATCTTCTAATCTGAAGACAGGATTTTTTTTTACATCAGATAAATCCATTTTATGGTTATGGTGTGTGTGTGTCTACCACATCTTCTTCAGCTATTCATCTATCTATGAACACTTAAGTTTCAACGCTTTGGCTACTGTAAATGCTGCTGCAATAAACAGAGGGTCCATATATCTTTCAAAATGAGTGTTCTCATTTTCTATTTGGTATCTCTAATTTTAATTTTTTTCAGGAACCTCCACATTGTTTTCCATAGTGGCTGTACTAATTTAATTTACATCCCCACTTAACAAAGTGCACAAGGACTCCTTTGTCCCATATCTTTTTTTTTCTTTTAAAGATTTTATTTATTTATTTGATAGAGAGCAAGAGGGAGAGCACAAGCAGAGGGAGGAGCAGCAAAGAGAGGGGGTGAAGCAGGCTCCCCACCGAGCAGGGAGCCCGATGTGGGACTCGATCCCATGACCCCGAGATCATGACCCGAGCGGAAGGCAGTCACTTAACCAACTGAGCCACTCAGGTGCCCCCTTTGTCCCATATCTTTGCCAGCACTTATTATTTCTTGACTTTTTGATTCTAGCCACTCTGACAGGTCTTGAGGTGATATCCCAATGTGGTTTTGATTTATTTGCATTTGCCTAATGATTAGTGTTGCTGAACATCTTTCCATGTGACTGTTGCCTATCTGCTGTCATGGGAAAATGTCTATTCAGGCCCTCAGCTCATTTTTTAACCAGATAGTCTTTTTTTGGTGGATATTTTTTTTTGTGAATATTTTTTAGATATTTTGGATATTAACCCCTTATTGAATATATCATTTGCAAATATCTTTTCCCATTCGATAGGTTATATTTTCGTTTTGCCGATGGTTTCCTTGTCTGTGCAAAAGCTTCTTATTTTGCTGTAGTCCCAATATTTTTAAAGATTTATTTTTAAAGATTTTATTTATTTGAC
>NW_028134463.1:0-73785 GCF_964662115.1 Mustela nivalis | reverse complement strand
GGGACAATTGAGACCTGTTGGACAGCTCCAGGACATCCCATATGGAATGAAACCAGAGCACCGTTCGAGGATGGATGCCTGGGAAGTCCGCCTCGGATTCCAATTGCCTCCTAGCAACGAGACAGTTTAGATCCAATGGATCTGCGGGAGCAACCGGGGTGGCTGAGTTGAAATGGACTTTCCTGAGGATGGGTCGCAATGTGTGTTTGTGTCCATGAGAGCCTTGGAATGGGGCGGTGGCACCGGGACCCTGAAGTATTCTCCTAAGCTTTTGACATAGCTCCAATGCACATGTTTCCTTGTGGAGACGAGATTTGTTCTGATGCGTGCCTCAGGAAATCCCCTCTACTGGTATTGGAATCCAGGCTTTTGAGGAGACATGCCTGTAAACCAAAGCAATGGATCCGATAATGGCCTCGGGTCCTGTCTGGTTCAATCTTCTTCTCTGGGGACATCCATCTATGGTATGAGTGGAGGTAGATGCTCAGCTGGTATCAACCGCCCTTTTTTGTCCCAGGCGACCTGCACGATTGGGATGGCCTCAGGGACTTTGGATGGTTCTCCTAATTTGTGCGATTTTTGACAATGGAATGGGCAGAATTCCCATGGAATGGTTAGGCGCAGTCCTAATGTGTGACTCCAGGGGCCCCAGCCTGGAGGGAGTGTGGCCCAGGACTTTGAGGACAGAAGTCTGAAAACACATACTCAGCTTAGGTTTGGGGACGTAGGTATGGCACGCCCGATCTACAAACCATGAGAAGAACTCTTCAGGATATGAAGAATGAGCGAGTCTGAGGCGCTTGCTCAGGCTTTTGTCTCTGGATTTTGTATCAGCGATGGCCGTGGAATGTTGGGGAGGCATCATGGGCCATGGACGAATCTTCCTCTCTGTGGATTTGGCGCGATCCCTATTGTTTTTCGTCTATCTGTGGGATGGGAGGACTCCTTTCAGGTTCGTAACTCAGGTATCCCACCAAAAGAGGAATTCCAAAGCAGAGCCCTGGGGAAGAGTGAAGGGACAACCCGAACTATGGTTAAAAATTGGGGCCTAGGGGCATGGCAAGCCCAATATGCTGTCTCTTCATCCAGCCACTGAGAGGCCTTACCTGAGGACTGGGCTCAGGCTGAGGGTCACAATGTGTGTTTGTGACCAATGTGGCCCGCAAGCATGGGCTGGGCTTCATGGGCCACACTGGTTCCAACTACACTGAACGTTGGACAACCTTCCAAACACAAGGTTTCTTGCCATGGGGAAAGAGCTCTGATTTCTGCATCATTTTCAAACCAGGGCAGTGATTGGAGATCAGGTCTAGGTTCTGAAGCCTGGAAACCGAGGTTGAGAAGAGATGACGACCTAAGGCCATGGCGGGTCCGATGTGCTAAGTGTGGGGCCAGGAGGTCCAGGCTCAGGCCGGGTCAGAAATTGCAATAGGGCCCAGGTCAGTCTATATATTTGGGGTACAGCCGAATGGCGTGCAGGTTGATCCTCATTTGGGGTTTCTGGGTAGCCCCAGAGGGCAATGTTTTTCTTCTGAAGGGCAGGCAGAGTGCGGCATTGTAGTTCTGGATTGCCAAACAGGAGGGCTTGTGGGCCAGTAGTCTGAGGACGGAAGTCTGAGAACCCAAACTAGGCCAAGGTTTCTGGGTGAGGATATGGCAGGCACAATCTACAGACCTCAATCGAGATCTCGTGCACCTGAAGTCAGGGCAAGGATCAGACGATCGCTCAGGTTGGACTTTCTGTCCCTGATGGCCCCTTCTTGAAGGAGGGGTGGATCACGAGGCCATGGGCGTTTTCCCACGATGGGAGTTGTGAGAAGCTCCAAACTGCAAAGATTCTTCTGCAGGACAATTGAGACCTGCTGGTTGGCTCCAGGCCAACGATTCCGAGCAGGGTTCAAAGGATGGATGGCTGGGTAGCCCACCTCGCATTCCAATTGTCTCCAAGCAACAAGAAAGGTTAGATCTGCTGGATGAGGGGGGAGCAACCGAGGAGGCTGAGTTGAAATGGACTCTCCTGGGGATGTGTCCTAATATGTTTTTGTGTCTATGGAGACCTTGGAATGAAGCGGTGGCACTGGGGCCCTGAAGGGTTCTCCTAAACAGAGGCTTTGACACAGCTCCATCGTGCATGTTTCCCATGTGTAGATGAGATTTGTTCTGATGGGTGAGTCAAGAAACAGCCAAATGCTGGTATTGAAATCCAGGCCTCTGAGGAGAGATGCCTGGAAACCAAAGGCATGGATCCTATTAGTGCCTAGGGGCCTGTTCGTTCCTTTTTACCTCTGGGGACATCAGTCTACGGGTCTGAGTGCAGGTAGGTGCTCAGATGGGCTCAGATTGCCCCTGTTTGTCCTGGGAAGCCACAACTATTGGGATGGCCTCAGGGACTTTGGAGATTTATCCTATTAGTAGGGTTGTGGCCATTGGACTGGGCACATACAATTCCCTTGGAAAGGGCAAGTACAGTCTTCAGGTTTGGCTACAGGGGCTTGAGCCTGTGTCGTGTGTACGCCAGACCTGTTTGGACAGTTTTCTGAAAACACAAACTCGGCTTATGTTTCAGGTCATAGGTATGGCAGGACTGATCTACAGACCATGAGGAGAATTCTTCGGGATATGAAAAAAGGGCGAGCGTGAGTCTCTTGCTCATGTATTTGTCTCTGGATATCGTGTCGCTCATGGTCGTGAAATTGCCAGGATGACTTCATGGGAAATGGACGAGTCTTACTCTCTGGGGTTCCGGCCCCGTCCAAAGAGTTTGGGGTCATTCTGGGGATGGAAGAAGTCCGTTTTTTTGTTGTTGTTGATTTGTTTCCTTTTGTGTTTCAACCTCAGATGTCCCACCTAATGAGGGATTCCAGAGTAGAGTCCTGGGGAGGGGCGACTGGACAACCAGAAATCTGGTAAAAATTGGGGCCTAGGGACATGTCAAGCCCATTATGACATCTAATGATCCAGCCACGGAGAGGAATTCCTAGAGGACAGGACCCACGCTGAGGTCACAATGTGTGTTTATGCTCTCGTCGCACTCAAGAATGGGCGGGGCCTCATTGTGAACACTTTTTTCTCCAACAATGAACGTTGGACAACATGCCAACCACAAGGTTTCTTGCCATGGGTCAGGAAGAGTTATGATTTCTGCATCACAGTCACCCGTGGGCAGTGATTGGAGATAAGGTCTAGGTTCTGAAGACTGAAAACTGAGTTAGGGAAGAGATGATGACATAAGGCCATGGCGGGTCTGATGTGCTCAGTGTGCGGTCAGCTGTCTGGGAGTTGGTCAAAAGGTCTGGGCTCCGGTTGTGTCAGACAGTGCATTAGTGCCCAGGTTAGACTATATATTTTGGGTAGAGGCGAGTGCTGTGTAGGTTTATCCTCATTTAAGCTGCCTGGGCAGCTCATTAGGCAATATATTTTTTCCAGAGGGCAGGCAGAGTGCTTCATTGTCGGTCCGGAATTGCCAAACTTGAGGGCTTCGGGGCCAGGAGAGTGAGGACGGAAGTCTGAGAACACAAGCTAGACTTCGGATTCAGGGTGAGGGCACGGCAGGTACCCCCTGCAGATTTGAACCAATATCTCATGCATCAAAAGTCAGGGCGAGGATCAGACGTTGGCTCAGTTTGGAGTTTCTGTGCATGACGGCCCCTTCATGAAGGGAGCGGAATCTCGAGGCCATGGAGGTTTTCCACGTTGGGAGATGTGGGATGCCCCCTTCAAGGATTCCTTCTGCGGGACAATTGAGACCTGTTGGACAGCTCCAGGACATCCCATATGGAATGAAACCAGAGCACCGTTCGAGGATGGATGCCTGGGAAGTCCGCCTCGGATTCCAATTGCCTCCTAGCAACGAGACAGTTTCGATCCAATGGATCTGCGGGAGCAACCGGGGTGGCTGAGTTGAAATGGACTTTCCTGAGGATGGGTCGCAATGTGTGTTTGTGTCCATGAGAGCCTTGGAATGGGGCGGTGGCACCGGGACCCTGAAGTATTCTCCTAAGCTTTTGACATAGCTCCAATGCACATGTTTCCTTGTGGAGACGAGATTTGTTCTGATGCGTGCCTCCGGAAATCCCCTCTGCTCGTATTGGAATCCAGGCTTTAGAGGAGACATGCCTGTAAACCAAAGCAATGGATCCGATAATGGCCTCGGGTCCTGTCTGGTTCAATCGTCTTCTCTGGGGACATCCATCTAAGGTATGAGTGGAGGTAGATGCTCAGCTGGTATCAACCGCCCTTTTTTGTCCCTGGCGACCTGCACGATTGGGATGGCCTCAGGGACTTTGGATGGTTCTCCTAATTTGTGCGATTTTTGACAATGGAATGGGCAGAATTCCCATGGAATGGGTAGGCGCAGTCCTAATGTGTGACTCCAGGGGCCCCAGCCTGGAGGGAGTGTGGCCCAGGTCTTTGAGGACAGAAGTCTGAAAACACAAACTCAGCTTAGGTTTGGGGACGTAATCTACGCCCGATCTACAAACCATGAGAAGAACTCTTCAGGATATGAAGAATGAGCGAGTCTGAGGCGCTTGCTCAGGCTTTTGTCTCTGGATTTTGTATCAGCGATGGCCGTGGAATGTTGGGGAGGCATCATGGGCCATGGACGAATCTTCCTCTCTGTGGATTTGGCGCGATCCCAATTGTTTTTCGTCAATCTGTGGGATGGGAGGACTCCTTTCAGGTTCGTAAACTCAGGTATCCCACCAAAAGAGGAATTCCAAAGCAGAGCCCTGGGGAAGAGTGAAGGGACAACCCGAACTATGGTTAAAAATTGGGGCCTAGGGGCATGGCAAGCCCAATATGCTGTCTCTTCATCCAGCCACTGAGAGGCCTTACCTGAGGACTGGGCTCAGGCTGAGGGTCACAATGTGTGTTGGTGACCAATGTGGCCCGCAAGCATGGGCTGGGCTTCATGGGCCACACTGGTTCCAACTACACTGAACGTTGGACAACCTTCCAAACACAAGGTTTCTTGCCATGGGGAAAGAGCTCTGATTTCTGCATCATTTTCAAACCAGGGCAGTGATTGGAGATCAGGTCTAGGTTCTGAAGCCTGGAAACCGAGGTTGAGAAGAGATGACGACCTAAGGCCATGGCGGGTCCGATGTGCTAAGTGTGGGGCCAGGAGGTCCAGGCTCAGGCCGGGTCAGAAATTGCAATAGGGCCCAGGTCAGTCTATATATTTGGGGTACAGCCGAATGGCGTGCAGGTTGATCCTCATTTGGGGTTTCTGGGTAGCCCCAGAGGGCAATGTTTTTCTTCTGAAGGGCAGGCAGAGTGCGGCATTGTAGTTCTGGATTGCCAAACAGGAGGGCTTGTGGGCCAGTAGTCTGAGGACGGAAGTCTGAGAACCCAAACTAGGCCAAGGTTTCTGGGTGAGGATATGGCAGGCACAATCTACAGACCTCAATCGAGATCTCGTGCACCTGAATTCAGGGCAAGGATCAGACGATCGCTCAGGTTGGACTTTCTGTCCCTGATGGCCCCTTCTTGAAGGGGGGGTGGATCACGAGGCCATGGGCGTTTTCCCACGATGGGAGTTGTGAGAAGCTCCAAACTGCAAAGATACTTCTGCAGGACAATTGAGACCTGTTGGTTGGCTCCAGGCCAACGATTCCGAGCAGGGTTCAAAGGATGGATGGCTGGGTAGCCCACCTCGCATTCCAATTGTCTCCAAGCAACAAGAAAGGTTAGATCTGCTGGATGAGGGGGGAGCAACCGAGGAGGCTGAGTTGAAATGGACTCTCCTGTGGATGTGTCCTAATATGTTTTTGTGTCTATGGAGACCTTGGAATGAAGCGGTGGCACTGGGGCCCTGAAGGGTTCTCCTAAACAGAGGCTTTGACACAGCTCCACCGTGCATGTTTCCCATGTGTAGATGAGATTTGTTCTGATGGGTGAGTCAAGAAACAGCCATATGCTGGTATTGAAATCCAGGCCTCTGAGGAGAGATGCCTGGAAACCAAAGGCATGGATCCTATTAGTGCCTAGGGGCCTGTTCGTTCCTTTTTACCTCTGGGGACATCAGTCTACGGGTCTGAGTGCAGGTAGGTGCTCAGATGGGCTCAGATTGCCCCTGTTTGTCCTGGGAAGCCACAACTATTGGGATGGCCTCAGGGACTTTGGAGATTTATCCTATTAGTAGGGTTGTGGCCATTGGACTGGGCACATACAATTCCCTTGGAAAGGGCAAGTACAGTCCTCAGGTTTGGCTACAGGGGCTTGAGCCTGTAGCGTGTTTACGCCAGTCCTGTTTGGACAGTTGTCTGAAAACACAAACTCGGCTTATGTTTCAGGTCATAGGTATGGCAGGACTGATCTACAGACCATGAGGAGAACTCTTCGGGATATGAAAAAAGGGCGAGTGTGAGGCTCTTGCTCAAGTTTTTGTCTCTGGATATCGTGTCACTCATGGTCGTGAAATTGCCGGATGACTTCATGGGAAATGGACGAGTCTTACTCTCTGTGGTTCCGGCCCCGTCCAAAGAGTTTGGGGTCATTCTGGGGATGGAAGAAGTCCGTTTTTTTGTTGTTGTTGATTTGTTTCCTTTTGTGTTTCAACCTCAGATGTCCCACCTAATGAGGGATTCCAGAGTAGAGCCCTGGGGAGGGGCGACTGGACAACCAGAAATCTGGTAAAAATTGGGGCCTAGGGACATGTCAAGCCCATTATGACATCTAATGATCCAGCCACTGAGAGGAATTCCTAGAGGACAGGACCCACGCTGAGGTCACAATGTGTGTTTATGCTCTCGTCGCACTCAAGAATGGGCGGGGCCTCATTGTGAATACTTTTTTCTCCTACACTGAACGTTGGACAACATGCCAACCACAAGGTTTCTTGCCATGGGTCAGGAAGAGTTATGATTTCTGCATCACAGTCACCCGTGGGCAGTGATTTGAGATAAGGTCTAGGTTCTGAAGACTGAAAACTGAGGTAGGGAAGAGATGATGACATAAGGCCATGGCGGGTCTGATGTGCTCAGTGTGCGGTCAGCTGTCTGGGAGTTGGTCAAAAGGTCTGGGCTCCGGTTGTGTCAGACAGTGCATTAGTGCCCAGGTTAGACTATATAATTTGGGTAGAGGCGAGTGCTGTGTAGGTTTATCCTCATTTAAGTTGCCTGGGCAGCTCATTAGGCAATATATTTTTTCTAGAGGGCAGGCAGAGTGCTTCATTGTCGGTCCGGAATTGCCAAACTTGAGGGCTTCGGGGCCAGGAGAGTGAGGACGGAAGTCTGAGAACACAAGCTAGACTTCGGATTCAGGGTGAGGGCACGGCAGGTACCCCCTGCAGATTTGAACCAATATCTCATGCATCAAAAGTCAGGGCAAGGATCAGACGTTGGCTCAGTTTGGAGTTTCTGTGCATGACGGCCCCTTCATGAAGGGAGCGGAATCTCGAGGCCATGGAGGTTTTCCACGTTGGGAGATGTGGGATGCCCCCTTCAAGGATTCCTTCTGCGGGACAATTGAGACCTGTTGGACAGCTCCAGGACATCCCATATGGAATGAAACCAGAGCACCGTTCGAGGATGGATGCCTGGGAAGTCCGCCTCGGATTCCAATTGCCTCCTAGCAACGAGACAGTTTCGATCCAATGGATCTGCGGGAGCAACCGGGGTGGCTGAGTTGAAATGGACTTTCCTGAGGATGGGTCGCAATGTGTGTTTGTGTCCATGAGAGCCTTGGAATGGGGCGGTGGCACCGGGACCCTGAAGTATTCTCCTAAGCTTTTGACATAGCTCCAATGCACATGTTTCCTTGTGGAGACGAGATTTGTTCTGATGCGTGCCTCAGGAAATCCCCTCTACTGGTATTGGAATCCAGGCTTTTGAGGAGACATGCCTGTAAACCAAAGCAATGGATCCGATAATGGCCTCGGGTCCTGTCTGGTTCAATCTTCTTCTCTGGGGACATCCATCTATGGTATGAGTGGAGGTAGATGCTCAGCTGGTATCAACCGCCCTTTTTTGTCCCAGGCGACCTGCACGATTGGGATGGCCTCAGGGACTTTGGATGGTTCTCCTAATTTGTGCGATTTTTGACAATGGAATGGGCAGAATTCCCATGGAATGGTTAGGCGCAGTCCTAATGTGTGACTCCAGGGGCCCCAGCCTGGAGGGAGTGTGGCCCAGGACTTTGAGGACAGAAGTCTGAAAACACATACTCAGCTTAGGTTTGGGGACGTAGGTATGGCACGCCCGATCTACAAACCATGAGAAGAACTCTTCAGGATATGAAGAATGAGCGAGTCTGAGGCGCTTGCTCAGGCTTTTGTCTCTGGATTTTGTATCAGCGATGGCCGTGGAATGTTGGGGAGGCATCATGGGCCATGGACGAATCTTCCTCTCTGTGGATTTGGCGCGATCCCTATTGTTTTTCGTCTATCTGTGGGATGGGAGGACTCCTTTCAGGTTCGTAACTCAGGTATCCCACCAAAAGAGGAATTCCAAAGCAGAGCCCTGGGGAAGAGTGAAGGGACAACCCGAACTATGGTTAAAAATTGGGGCCTAGGGGCATGGCAAGCCCAATATGCTGTCTCTTCATCCAGCCACTGAGAGGCCTTACCTGAGGACTGGGCTCAGGCTGAGGGTCACAATGTGTGTTTGTGACCAATGTGGCCCGCAAGCATGGGCTGGGCTTCATGGGCCACACTGGTTCCAACTACACTGAACGTTGGACAACCTTCCAAACACAAGGTTTCTTGCCATGGGGAAAGAGCTCTGATTTCTGCATCATTTTCAAACCAGGGCAGTGATTGGAGATCAGGTCTAGGTTCTGAAGCCTGGAAACCGAGGTTGAGAAGAGATGACGACCTAAGGCCATGGCGGGTCCGATGTGCTAAGTGTGGGGCCAGGAGGTCCAGGCTCAGGCCGGGTCAGAAATTGCAATAGGGCCCAGGTCAGTCTATATATTTGGGGTACAGCCGAATGGCGTGCAGGTTGATCCTCATTTGGGGTTTCTGGGTAGCCCCAGAGGGCAATGTTTTTCTTCTGAAGGGCAGGCAGAGTGCGGCATTGTAGTTCTGGATTGCCAAACAGGAGGGCTTGTGGGCCAGTAGTCTGAGGACGGAAGTCTGAGAACCCAAACTAGGCCAAGGTTTCTGGGTGAGGATATGGCAGGCACAATCTACAGACCTCAATCGAGATCTCGTGCACCTGAAGTCAGGGCAAGGATCAGACGATCGCTCAGGTTGGACTTTCTGTCCCTGATGGCCCCTTCTTGAAGGAGGGGTGGATCACGAGGCCATGGGCGTTTTCCCACGATGGGAGTTGTGAGAAGCTCCAAACTGCAAAGATTCTTCTGCAGGACAATTGAGACCTGCTGGTTGGCTCCAGGCCAACGATTCCGAGCAGGGTTCAAAGGATGGATGGCTGGGTAGCCCACCTCGCATTCCAATTGTCTCCAAGCAACAAGAAAGGTTAGATCTGCTGGATGAGGGGGGAGCAACCGAGGAGGCTGAGTTGAAATGGACTCTCCTGGGGATGTGTCCTAATATGTTTTTGTGTCTATGGAGACCTTGGAATGAAGCGGTGGCACTGGGGCCCTGAAGGGTTCTCCTAAACAGAGGCTTTGACACAGCTCCATCGTGCATGTTTCCCATGTGTAGATGAGATTTGTTCTGATGGGTGAGTCAAGAAACAGCCAAATGCTGGTATTGAAATCCAGGCCTCTGAGGAGAGATGCCTGGAAACCAAAGGCATGGATCCTATTAGTGCCTAGGGGCCTGTTCGTTCCTTTTTACCTCTGGGGACATCAGTCTACGGGTCTGAGTGCAGGTAGGTGCTCAGATGGGCTCAGATTGCCCCTGTTTGTCCTGGGAAGCCACAACTATTGGGATGGCCTCAGGGACTTTGGAGATTTATCCTATTAGTAGGGTTGTGGCCATTGGACTGGGCACATACAATTCCCTTGGAAAGGGCAAGTACAGTCTTCAGGTTTGGCTACAGGGGCTTGAGCCTGTGTCGTGTGTACGCCAGACCTGTTTGGACAGTTTTCTGAAAACACAAACTCGGCTTATGTTTCAGGTCATAGGTATGGCAGGACTGATCTACAGACCATGAGGAGAATTCTTCGGGATATGAAAAAAGGGCGAGCGTGAGTCTCTTGCTCATGTATTTGTCTCTGGATATCGTGTCGCTCATGGTCGTGAAATTGCCAGGATGACTTCATGGGAAATGGACGAGTCTTACTCTCTGGGGTTCCGGCCCCGTCCAAAGAGTTTGGGGTCATTCTGGGGATGGAAGAAGTCCGTTTTTTTGTTGTTGTTGATTTGTTTCCTTTTGTGTTTCAACCTCAGATGTCCCACCTAATGAGGGATTCCAGAGTAGAGTCCTGGGGAGGGGCGACTGGACAACCAGAAATCTGGTAAAAATTGGGGCCTAGGGACATGTCAAGCCCATTATGACATCTAATGATCCAGCCACGGAGAGGAATTCCTAGAGGACAGGACCCACGCTGAGGTCACAATGTGTGTTTATGCTCTCGTCGCACTCAAGAATGGGCGGGGCCTCATTGTGAACACTTTTTTCTCCAACAATGAACGTTGGACAACATGCCAACCACAAGGTTTCTTGCCATGGGTCAGGAAGAGTTATGATTTCTGCATCACAGTCACCCGTGGGCAGTGATTGGAGATAAGGTCTAGGTTCTGAAGACTGAAAACTGAGTTAGGGAAGAGATGATGACATAAGGCCATGGCGGGTCTGATGTGCTCAGTGTGCGGTCAGCTGTCTGGGAGTTGGTCAAAAGGTCTGGGCTCCGGTTGTGTCAGACAGTGCATTAGTGCCCAGGTTAGACTATATATTTTGGGTAGAGGCGAGTGCTGTGTAGGTTTATCCTCATTTAAGCTGCCTGGGCAGCTCATTAGGCAATATATTTTTTCCAGAGGGCAGGCAGAGTGCTTCATTGTCGGTCCGGAATTGCCAAACTTGAGGGCTTCGGGGCCAGGAGAGTGAGGACGGAAGTCTGAGAACACAAGCTAGACTTCGGATTCAGGGTGAGGGCACGGCAGGTACCCCCTGCAGATTTGAACCAATATCTCATGCATCAAAAGTCAGGGCGAGGATCAGACGTTGGCTCAGTTTGGAGTTTCTGTGCATGACGGCCCCTTCATGAAGGGAGCGGAATCTCGAGGCCATGGAGGTTTTCCACGTTGGGAGATGTGGGATGCCCCCTTCAAGGATTCCTTCTGCGGGACAATTGAGACCTGTTGGACAGCTCCAGGACATCCCATATGGAATGAAACCAGAGCACCGTTCGAGGATGGATGCCTGGGAAGTCCGCCTCGGATTCCAATTGCCTCCTAGCAACGAGACAGTTTCGATCCAATGGATCTGCGGGAGCAACCGGGGTGGCTGAGTTGAAATGGACTTTCCTGAGGATGGGTCGCAATGTGTGTTTGTGTCCATGAGAGCCTTGGAATGGGGCGGTGGCACCGGGACCCTGAAGTATTCTCCTAAGCTTTTGACATAGCTCCAATGCACATGTTTCCTTGTGGAGACGAGATTTGTTCTGATGCGTGCCTCCGGAAATCCCCTCTGCTCGTATTGGAATCCAGGCTTTAGAGGAGACATGCCTGTAAACCAAAGCAATGGATCCGATAATGGCCTCGGGTCCTGTCTGGTTCAATCTTCTTCTCTGGGGACATCCATCTAAGGTATGAGTGGAGGTAGATGCTCAGCTGGTATCAACCGCCCTTTTTTGTCCCTGGCGACCTGCACGATTGGGATGGCCTCAGGGACTTTGGATGGTTCTCCTAATTTGTGCGATTTTTGACAATGGAATGGGCAGAATTCCCATGGAATGGGTAGGCGCAGTCCTAATGTGTGACTCCAGGGGCCCCAGCCTGGAGGGAGTGTGGCCCAGGTCTTTGAGGACAGAAGTCTGAAAACACAAACTCAGCTTAGGTTTGGGGACGTAATCTACGCCCGATCTACAAACCATGAGAAGAACTCTTCAGGATATGAAGAATGAGCGAGTCTGAGGCGCTTGCTCAGGCTTTTGTCTCTGGATTTTGTATCAGCGATGGCCGTGGAATGTTGGGGAGGCATCATGGGCCATGGACGAATCTTCCTCTCTGTGGATTTGGCGCGATCCCAATTGTTTTTCGTCAATCTGTGGGATGGGAGGACTCCTTTCAGGTTCGTAAACTCAGGTATCCCACCAAAAGAGGAATTCCAAAGCAGAGCCCTGGGGAAGAGTGAAGGGACAACCCGAACTATGGTTAAAAATTGGGGCCTAGGGGCATGGCAAGCCCAATATGCTGTCTCTTCATCCAGCCACTGAGAGGCCTTACCTGAGGACTGGGCTCAGGCTGAGGGTCACAATGTGTGTTGGTGACCAATGTGGCCCGCAAGCATGGGCTGGGCTTCATGGGCCACACTGGTTCCAACTACACTGAACGTTGGACAACCTTCCAAACACAAGGTTTCTTGCCATGGGGAAAGAGCTCTGATTTCTGCATCATTTTCAAACCAGGGCAGTGATTGGAGATCAGGTCTAGGTTCTGAAGCCTGGAAACCGAGGTTGAGAAGAGATGACGACCTAAGGCCATGGCGGGTCCGATGTGCTAAGTGTGGGGCCAGGAGGTCCAGGCTCAGGCCGGGTCAGAAATTGCAATAGGGCCCAGGTCAGTCTATATATTTGGGGTACAGCCGAATGGCGTGCAGGTTGATCCTCATTTGGGGTTTCTGGGTAGCCCCAGAGGGCAATGTTTTTCTTCTGAAGGGCAGGCAGAGTGCGGCATTGTAGTTCTGGATTGCCAAACAGGAGGGCTTGTGGGCCAGTAGTCTGAGGACGGAAGTCTGAGAACCCAAACTAGGCCAAGGTTTCTGGGTGAGGATATGGCAGGCACAATCTACAGACCTCAATCGAGATCTCGTGCACCTGAATTCAGGGCAAGGATCAGACGATCGCTCAGGTTGGACTTTCTGTCCCTGATGGCCCCTTCTTGAAGGGGGGGTGGATCACGAGGCCATGGGCGTTTTCCCACGATGGGAGTTGTGAGAAGCTCCAAACTGCAAAGATACTTCTGCAGGACAATTGAGACCTGTTGGTTGGCTCCAGGCCAACGATTCCGAGCAGGGTTCAAAGGATGGATGGCTGGGTAGCCCACCTCGCATTCCAATTGTCTCCAAGCAACAAGAAAGGTTAGATCTGCTGGATGAGGGGGGAGCAACCGAGGAGGCTGAGTTGAAATGGACTCTCCTGTGGATGTGTCCTAATATGTTTTTGTGTCTATGGAGACCTTGGAATGAAGCGGTGGCACTGGGGCCCTGAAGGGTTCTCCTAAACAGAGGCTTTGACACAGCTCCACCGTGCATGTTTCCCATGTGTAGATGAGATTTGTTCTGATGGGTGAGTCAAGAAACAGCCATATGCTGGTATTGAAATCCAGGCCTCTGAGGAGAGATGCCTGGAAACCAAAGGCATGGATCCTATTAGTGCCTAGGGGCCTGTTCGTTCCTTTTTACCTCTGGGGACATCAGTCTACGGGTCTGAGTGCAGGTAGGTGCTCAGATGGGCTCAGATTGCCCCTGTTTGTCCTGGGAAGCCACAACTATTGGGATGGCCTCAGGGACTTTGGAGATTTATCCTATTAGTAGGGTTGTGGCCATTGGACTGGGCACATACAATTCCCTTGGAAAGGGCAAGTACAGTCCTCAGGTTTGGCTACAGGGGCTTGAGCCTGTAGCGTGTTTACGCCAGTCCTGTTTGGACAGTTGTCTGAAAACACAAACTCGGCTTATGTTTCAGGTCATAGGTATGGCAGGACTGATCTACAGACCATGAGGAGAACTCTTCGGGATATGAAAAAAGGGCGAGTGTGAGGCTCTTGCTCAAGTTTTTGTCTCTGGATATCGTGTCACTCATGGTCGTGAAATTGCCGGATGACTTCATGGGAAATGGACGAGTCTTACTCTCTGTGGTTCCGGCCCCGTCCAAAGAGTTTGGGGTCATTCTGGGGATGGAAGAAGTCCGTTTTTTTGTTGTTGTTGATTTGTTTCCTTTTGTGTTTCAACCTCAGATGTCCCACCTAATGAGGGATTCCAGAGTAGAGCCCTGGGGAGGGGCGACTGGACAACCAGAAATCTGGTAAAAATTGGGGCCTAGGGACATGTCAAGCCCATTATGACATCTAATGATCCAGCCACTGAGAGGAATTCCTAGAGGACAGGACCCACGCTGAGGTCACAATGTGTGTTTATGCTCTCGTCGCACTCAAGAATGGGCGGGGCCTCATTGTGAATACTTTTTTCTCCTACACTGAACGTTGGACAACATGCCAACCACAAGGTTTCTTGCCATGGGTCAGGAAGAGTTATGATTTCTGCATCACAGTCACCCGTGGGCAGTGATTTGAGATAAGGTCTAGGTTCTGAAGACTGAAAACTGAGGTAGGGAAGAGATGATGACATAAGGCCATGGCGGGTCTGATGTGCTCAGTGTGCGGTCAGCTGTCTGGGAGTTGGTCAAAAGGTCTGGGCTCCGGTTGTGTCAGACAGTGCATTAGTGCCCAGGTTAGACTATATAATTTGGGTAGAGGCGAGTGCTGTGTAGGTTTATCCTCATTTAAGCTGCCTGGGCAGCTCATTAGGCAATATATTTTTTCTAGAGGGCAGGCAGAGTGCTTCATTGTCGGTCCGGAATTGCCAAACTTGAGGGCTTCGGGGCCAGGAGAGTGAGGACGGAAGTCTGAGAACACAAGCTAGACTTCGGATTCAGGGTGAGGGCACGGCAGGTACCCCCTGCAGATTTGAACCAATATCTCATGCATCTAAAGTCAGGGCAAGGATCAGACGTTGGCTCAGTTTGGAGTTTCTGTGCATGACGGCCCCTTCATGAAGGGAGCGGAATCTCGAGGCCATGGAGGTTTTCCACGTTGGGAGATGTGGGATGCCCCCTTCAAGGATTCCTTCTGCGGGACAATTGAGACCTGTTGGACAGCTCCAGGACATCCCATATGGAATGAAACCAGAGCACCGTTCGAGGATGGATGCCTGGGAAGTCCGCCTCGGATTCCAATTGCCTCCTAGCAACGAGACAGTTTAGATCCAATGGATCTGCGGGAGCAACCGGGGTGGCTGAGTTGAAATGGACTTTCCTGAGGATGGGTCGCAATGTGTGTTTGTGTCCATGAGAGCCTTGGAATGGGGCGGTGGCACCGGGACCCTGAAGTATTCTCCTAAGCTTTTGACATAGCTCCAATGCACATGTTTCCTTGTGGAGACGAGATTTGTTCTGATGCGTGCCTCAGGAAATCCCCTCTACTGGTATTGGAATCCAGGCTTTTGAGGAGACATGCCTGTAAACCAAAGCAATGGATCCGATAATGGCCTCGGGTCCTGTCTGGTTCAATCTTCTTCTCTGGGGACATCCATCTATGGTATGAGTGGAGGTAGATGCTCAGCTGGTATCAACCGCCCTTTTTTGTCCCAGGCGACCTGCACGATTGGGATGGCCTCAGGGACTTTGGATGGTTCTCCTAATTTGTGCGATTTTTGACAATGGAATGGGCAGAATTCCCATGGAATGGTTAGGCGCAGTCCTAATGTGTGACTCCAGGGGCCCCAGCCTGGAGGGAGTGTGGCCCAGGACTTTGAGGACAGAAGTCTGAAAACACATACTCAGCTTAGGTTTGGGGACGTAGGTATGGCACGCCCGATCTACAAACCATGAGAAGAACTCTTCAGGATATGAAGAATGAGCGAGTCTGAGGCGCTTGCTCAGGCTTTTGTCTCTGGATTTTGTATCAGCGATGGCCGTGGAATGTTGGGGAGGCATCATGGGCCATGGACGAATCTTCCTCTCTGTGGATTTGGCGCGATCCCTATTGTTTTTCGTCAATCTGTGGGATGGGAGGACTCCTTTCAGGTTCGTAACTCAGGTATCCCACCAAAAGAGGAATTCCAAAGCAGAGCCCTGGGGAAGAGTGAAGGGACAACCCGAACTATGGTTAAAAATTGGGGCCTAGGGGCATGGCAAGCCCAATATGCTGTCTCTTCATCCAGCCACTGAGAGGCCTTACCTGAGGACTGGGCTCAGGCTGAGGGTCACAATGTGTGTTTGTGACCAATGTGGCCCGCAAGCATGGGCTGGGCTTCATGGGCCACACTGGTTCCAACTACACTGAACGTTGGACAACCTTCCAAACACAAGGTTTCTTGCCATGGGGAAAGAGCTCTGATTTCTGCATCATTTTCAAACCAGGGCAGTGATTGGAGATCAGGTCTAGGTTCTGAAGCCTGGAAACCGAGGTTGAGAAGAGATGACGACCTAAGGCCATGGCGGGTCCGATGTGCTAAGTGTGGGGCCAGGAGGTCCAGGCTCAGGCCGGGTCAGAAATTGCAATAGGGCCCAGGTCAGTCTATATATTTGGGGTACAGCCGAATGGCGTGCAGGTTGATCCTCATTTGGGGTTTCTGGGTAGCCCCAGAGGGCAATGTTTTTCTTCTGAAGGGCAGGCAGAGTGCGGCATTGTAGTTCTGGATTGCCAAACAGGAGGGCTTGTGGGCCAGTAGTCTGAGGACGGAAGTCTGAGAACCCAAACTAGGCCAAGGTTTCTGGGTGAGGATATGGCAGGCACAATCTACAGACCTCAATCGAGATCTCGTGCACCTGAAGTCAGGGCAAGGATCAGACGATCGCTCAGGTTGGACTTTCTGTCCCTGATGGCCCCTTCTTGAAGGAGGGGTGGATCACGAGGCCATGGGCGTTTTCCCACGATGGGAGTTGTGAGAAGCTCCAAACTGCAAAGATTCTTCTGCAGGACAATTGAGACCTGCTGGTTGGCTCCAGGCCAACGATTCCGAGCAGGGTTCAAAGGATGGATGGCTGGGTAGCCCACCTCGCATTCCAATTGTCTCCAAGCAACAAGAAAGGTTAGATCTGCTGGATGAGGGGGGAGCAACCGAGGAGGCTGAGTTGAAATGGACTCTCCAGGGGATGTGTCCTAATATGTTTTTGTGTCTATGGAGACCTTGGAATGAAGCGGTGGCACTGGGGCCCTGAAGGGTTCTCCTAAACAGAGGCTTTGACACAGCTCCATCGTGCATGTTTCCCATGTGTAGATGAGATTTGTTCTGATGGGTGAGTCAAGAAACAGCCAAATGCTGGTATTGAAATCCAGGCCTCTGAGGAGAGATGCCTGGAAACCAAAGGCATGGATCCTATTAGTGCCTAGGGGCCTGTTCGTTCCTTTTTACCTCTGGGGACATCAGTCTACGGGTCTGAGTGCAGGTAGGTGCTCAGATGGGCTCAGATTGCCCCTGTTTGTCCTGGGAAGCCACAACTATTGGGATGGCCTCAGGGACTTTGGAGATTTATCCTATTAGTAGGGTTGTGGCCATTGGACTGGGCACATACAATTCCCTTGGAAAGGGCAAGTACAGTCTTCAGGTTTGGCTACAGGGGCTTGAGCCTGTGTCGTGTGTACGCCAGACCTGTTTGGACAGTTTTCTGAAAACACAAACTCGGCTTATGTTTCAGGTCATAGGTATGGCAGGACTGATCTACAGACCATGAGGAGAATTCTTCGGGATATGAAAAAAGGGCGAGCGTGAGTCTCTTGCTCATGTATTTGTCTCTGGATATCGTGTCGCTCATGGTCGTGAAATTGCCAGGATGACTTCATGGGAAATGGACGAGTCTTACTCTCTGGGGTTCCGGCCCCGTCCAAAGAGTTTGGGGTCATTCTGGGGATGGAAGAAGTCCGTTTTTTTGTTGTTGTTGATTTGTTTCCTTTTGTGTTTCAACCTCAGATGTCCCACCTAATGAGGGATTCCAGAGTAGAGTCCTGGGGAGGGGCGACTGGACAACCAGAAATCTGGTAAAAATTGGGGCCTAGGGACATGTCAAGCCCATTATGACATCTAATGATCCAGCCACGGAGAGGAATTCCTAGAGGACAGGACCCACGCTGAGGTCACAATGTGTGTTTATGCTCTCGTCGCACTCAAGAATGGGCGGGGCCTCATTGTGAACACTTTTTTCTCCAACAATGAACGTTGGACAACATGCCAACCACAAGGTTTCTTGCCATGGGTCAGGAAGAGTTATGATTTCTGCATCACAGTCACCCGTGGGCAGTGATTGGAGATAAGGTCTAGGTTCTGAAGACTGAAAACTGAGTTAGGGAAGAGATGATGACATAAGGCCATGGCGGGTCTGATGTGCTCAGTGTGCGGTCAGCTGTCTGGGAGTTGGTCAAAAGGTCTGGGCTCCGGTTGTGTCAGACAGTGCATTAGTGCCCAGGTTAGACTATATATTTTGGGTAGAGGCGAGTGCTGTGTAGGTTTATCCTCATTTAAGCTGCCTGGGCAGCTCATTAGGCAATATATTTTTTCTAGAGGGCAGGCAGAGTGCTTCATTGTCGGTCCGGAATTGCCAAACTTGAGGGCTTCGGGGCCAGGAGAGTGAGGACGGAAGTCTGAGAACACAAGCTAGACTTCGGATTCAGGGTGAGGGCACGGCAGGTACCCCCTGCAGATTTGAACCAATATCTCATGCATCTAAAGTCAGGGCAAGGATCAGACGTTGGCTCAGTTTGGAGTTTCTGTGCATGACGGCCCCTTCATGAAGGGAGCGGAATCTCGAGGCCATGGAGGTTTTCCACGTTGGGAGATGTGGGATGCCCCCTTCAAGGATTCCTTCTGCGGGACAATTGAGACCTGTTGGACAGCTCCAGGACATCCCATATGGAATGAAACCAGAGCACCGTTCGAGGATGGATGCCTGGGAAGTCCGCCTCGGATTCCAATTGCCTCCTAGCAACGAGACAGTTTAGATCCAATGGATCTGCGGGAGCAACCGGGGTGGCTGAGTTGAAATGGACTTTCCTGAGGATGGGTCGCAATGTGTGTTTGTGTCCATGAGAGCCTTGGAATGGGGCGGTGGCACCGGGACCCTGAAGTATTCTCCTAAGCTTTTGACATAGCTCCAATGCACATGTTTCCTTGTGGAGACGAGATTTGTTCTGATGCGTTCCTCAGGAAATCCCCTCTGCTGGTATTAGAATCCAGGCTTTTGAGGAGACATGCCTGTAAACCAAAGCAATGGATCCGATAATGGCCTCGGGTCCTGTCTGGTTCAATCTTCTTCTCTGGGGACATCCATCTATGGTATGAGTGGAGGTAGATGCTCAGCTGATATCAACCGCCCTTTTTTGTCCCGGGCGACCTGCACGATTGGGATGGCCTCAGGGACTTTGGATGGTTCTCCTAATTTGTGCGATTTTTGACAATGGAATGGGTAGAATTCCCATGGAATTGGTAGGCGCAGTCCTAATGTGTGACTCCAGGGGCCCCAGCCTGGAGGGAGTGTGGCCCAGGACTTTGAGGACAGAAGTCTGAAAACACAAACTCAGCTTAGGTTTGGGGCCGTAGGTATGGCACGCCCGATCTACAAACCATGAGAAGAACTCTTCAGGATATGAAGAATGAGCGAGTCTGAGGCGCTTGCTCAGGCTTTTGTCTCTGGATTTTGTATCAGCGATGGCCGTGGAATGTTGGGGAGGCATCATGGGCCATGGACGAATCTTCCTGTTTGTGGATTTGGCGCGATCCCAATTGTTTTTCGTCAATCTGTGGGATGGGAGGACTCCTTTCAGGTTTGTAAACTCAGGTATCCCACCAAAAGAGGAATTCCAAAGCAGAGCCCTGGGGAAGAGTGAAGGGACAACCCGAACTATGGTTAAAAATTGGGGCCTAGGGGCATGGCAAGCCCAATATGCTGTCTCTTCATCCAGCCACTGAGAGGCCTTACCTGAGGACTGGGCTCAGGCTGAGGGTCACAATGTGTGTTTGTGACCAATGTGGCCCGCAAGCATGGGCTGGGCTTCATGGGCCACACTGGTTCCAACTACACTGAACGTTGGACAACCTTCCAAACACAAGGTTTCTTGGCATGGGGAAAGAGCTCTGATTTCTGCATCATTTTCAAACCAGGGCAGTGATTGGAGATCAGGTCTAGGTTCTGAAGCCTGGAAACCGAGGTTGAGAAGAGATGACGACCTAAGGCCATGGCGCGTCCGATGTGCTAAGTGTGGGGCCAGGAGGTCCAGGCTCAGGCCGGGTCAGAAAGTGCAATAGGGCCCAGGTCAGTCTATATATTTGGGGTACAGCCGAATGGCTTGCAGGTTGATCCTCATTTGGGGTTTCTGGGTAGCCCCAGAGGGCAATGTTTTTCTTCTGAAGGGCAGGCAGAGTGCGGCATTGTAGTTCTGGATTGCCAAACAGGAGGGCTTGTGGGCCAGTAGTCTGAGGACGGAAGTCTGAGAACCCAAACTAGGCCAAGGTTTCTGGGTGAGGATATGGCAGGCACAATCTACAGACCTCAATCGAGATCTCGTGCACCTGAAGTCAGGGCAAGGATCAGACGATCGGTCAGGTTGGACTTTCTGTCCCTGATGGCCCCTTCTTGAAGGGGGGGTGGATCACGAGGCCATGGGCGTTTTCCCACGATGGGAGTTGTGAGAAGCTCCAAACTGCAAAGATAATTCTGCAGGACAATTGAGACCTGTTGGTTGGCTCCAGGCCAACGATTCCGAGCAGGGTTCAAAGGATGGATGGCTGGGTAGCCCACCTCGCATTCCAATTGTCTCCAAGCAACAAGAAAGGTTAGATCTGCTGGATGAGGGGAGAGCAACCGAGGAGGCTGAGTTGAAATGGACTCTCCTGTGGATGTGTCCTAATATGTTTTTGTGTCTATGGAGACCTTGGAATGAAGCGGTGGCACTGGGGCCCTGAAGGGTTCTCCTAAACAGAGGCTTTGACACAGCTCCACCGTGCATGTTTCCCATGTGTAGATGAGATTTGTTCTGATGGGTGAGTCAAGAAACAGCCATATGCTGGTATTGAAATCCAGGCCTCTGAGGAGAGATGCCTGGAAACCAAAGGCATGGATCCTATTAGTGCCTAGGGGCCTGTTCGTTCCTTTTTACCTCTGGGGACATCAGTCTACGGGTCTGAGTGCAGGTAGGTGCTCAGATGGGCTCAGATTGCCCCTGTTTGTCCTGGGAAGCCACAACTATTGGGATGGCCTCAGGGACTTTGGAGATTTATCCTATTAGTAGGGTTGTGGCCATTGGACTGGGCACATACAATTCCCTTGGAAAGGGCAAGTACAGTCCTCAGGTTTGGCTACAGGGGCTTGAGCCTGTAGCGTGTGTACGCCAGTCCTGTTTGGACAGTTGTCTGAAAACACAAACTCGGCTTATGTTTCAGGTCATAGGTATGGCAGGACTGATCTACAGACCATGAGGAGAATTCTTCGGGATATGAAAAAAGGGCGAGTGTGAGGCTCTTGCTCAAGTTTTTGTCTCTGGATATCGTGTCACTCATGGTCGTGAAATTGCCGGATGACTTCATGGGAAATGGACGAGTCTTACTCTCTGGGGTTCCGGCCCCGTCCAAAGAGTTTGGGGTCATTCTGGGGATGGAAGAAGTCCGTTTTTTTGTTGTTGTTGATTTGTTTCCTTTTGTGTTTCAACCTCAGATGTCCCACCTAATGAGGGATTCCAGAGTAGAGCCCTGGGGAGGGGCGACTGGACAACCAGAAATCTGGTAAAAATTGGGGCCTAGGGACATGTCAAGCCCATTATGACATCTAATGATCCAGCCACTGAGAGGAATTCCTAGAGGACAGGACCCAGGCTGAGGTCACAATGTGTGTTTATGCTCTCGTCGCACTCAAGAATGACGGGGCCTCATTGTGAATACTTTTTTCTCCTACACTGAACGTTGGACAACATGCCAACCACAAGGTTTCTTGCCATGGGTCAGGAAGTGTTATGATTTCTGCATCACAGTCACCCGTGGGCAGTGATTGGAGATAAGGTCTAGGTTCTGAAGACTGAAAACTGAGGTAGGGAAGAGATGATGACATAAGGCCATGGCGGGTCTGATGTGCTCAGTGTGCGGTCAGCTGTCTGGGAGTTGGTCAAAAGGTCTGGGCTCCGGTTGTGTCAGACAGTGCATTAGTGCCCAGGTTAGCCTATATAATTTGGGTAGAGGCGAGTGCTGTGTAGGTTTATCCTCATTTAAGCTGTCTGGGCAGCTCATTAGGCAATATATTTTTTGTAGAGGGCAGGCAGAGTGCTTCATTGTCGGTCCGGAATTGCCAAACTTGAGGGCTTTGGGGCCAGGAGAGTGAGGACGGAAGTCTGAGAACACAAGCTAGACTTCGGATTCAGGGTGAGGGCACGGCAGGTACCCCCTGCAGATTTGAACCAATATCTCATGCATCTAAAGTCAGGGCAAGGATCAGACGTTGACTCAGTTTGGAGTTTCTGTGCATGACGGCCCCTTCATGAAGGGAGCGGAATCTCGAGGCCATGGAGGTTTTCCACGTTGGGAGATGTGGGATGCCCCCTTCAAGGATTCCTTCTGCGGGACAATTGAGACCTGTTGGACAGCTCCAGGACATCCCATATGGAATGAAACCAGAGCACCGTTCGAGGATGGATGCCTGGGAAGTCCGCCTCGGATTCCAATTGCCTCCTAGCAACGAGACAATTTAGATCCAATGGATCTGCGGGAGCAACCGGGGTGGCTGAGTTGAAATGGACTTTCCTGAGGATGGGTCGCAATGTGTGTTTGTGTCCATGAGAGCCTTGGAATGGGGCGGTGGCACCGGGACCCTGAAGTATTCTCCTAAGCTTTTGACATAGCTCCAATGCACATGTTTCCTTGTGGAGACGAGATTTGTTCTGATGCGTAACTCAGGAAATTCCCTCTGCTGGTATTAGAATCCAGGCTTTTGAGGAGACGTGCCTGTAAACCAAAGCAATGGATCCGATAATGGCCTCGGGTCCTGTCTGGTTCAATCTTCTTCTCTGGGGACATCCATCTATGGTATGAGTGGAGGTAGATGCTCAGCTGGTATCAACCGCCCTTTTTTGTCCCGGGCGACCTGCATGATTGGGATGGCCTCAGGGACTTTGGATGGTTCTCCTAATTTGTGCGATTTCTGACAATGGAATGGGCAGAATTCCCATGGAATGGGTAGGCGCAGTCCTAATGTGTGACTCCAGGGGCCCCAGCCTGGAGGGAGTGTGGCCCAGGACTTTGAGGACAGAAGTCTGAAAACACAAACTCAGCTTAGGTTTGGGGACGTAGGTATGGCACGCCCGATCTACAAACCATGAGAAGAACTCTACAGGATATGAAGAATGAGCGAGTCTGAGGCGCTTGCTCAGGCTTTTGTCTCTGGATTTTGTATCAGCGATGGCCGTGGAATGTTGGGGAGGCATCATGGGCCATGGACGAATCTTCCTCTTTGTGGATTTGGCGCGATCCCAATTGTTTTTCGTCAATCTGTGGGATGGGAGGACTCCTTTCAGGTTTATAAACTCAGGTATCCCACCAAAAGAGGAATTCCAAAGCAGAGCCCTGGGGAAGAGTGAAGGGACAACCCGAACTATGGTTAAAAATTGGGGCCTAGGGGCATGGCAAGCCCAATATGCTGTCTCTTCATCCAGCCACTGAGAGGCCTTACCTGAGGACTGGGCTCAGGCTGAGGGTCACAATGTGTGTTTGTGACCAATGTGGCCCGCAAGCATGGGCTGGGCTTCATGGGCCACACTGGTTCCAACTACACTGAACGTTGGACAACCTTCCAAACACAAGGTTTCTTGCCATGGGGAAAGAGCTCTGATTTCTGCATCATTTTCAAACCAGGGCAGTGATTGGAGATCAGGTCTAGGTTCTGAAGCCTGGAAACCGAGGTTGAGAAGAGATGACGACCTAAGGCCATGGCGGGTCCGATGTGCTAAGTGTGGGGCCAGGAGGTCCAGGCTCAGGCCGGGTCAGAAAGTGCAATAGGGCCCAGGTCAGTCTATATATTTGGGGTACAGCCGAATGGCGTGCAGGTTGATCCTCATTTGGGGTTTCTGGGTAGCCCCAGAGGGCAATGTTTTTCTTCTGAAGGGCAGGCAGAGTGCGGCATTGTAGTTCTGGATTGCCAAACAGGAGGGCTTGTGGGCCAGTAGTCTGAGGACGGAAGTCTGAGAACCCAAACTAGGACAAGGTTTCTGGGTGAGGATATGGCAGGCACAATCTAGAGACCTCAATCGAGATCTCGTGCACCTGAAGTCAGGGCAAGGATCAGACGATCGCTCAGGTTGGACTTTCTCTCCCTGATGGCCCCTTCTTGAAGGGGGGGGTGGATCACGAGGCCATGGGCGTTTTCCCACGATGGGAGTTGTGAGAAACTCCAAACTGCAAAGATACTTCTGCAGGACAATTGAGACCTGTTGTTTGGCTCCAGGCCAACGATTCCGAGCAGGGTTCAAAGGATGGATGGCTGGGTAGCCCACCTCGCATTCCAATTGTCTCCAAGCAACAAGAAAGGTTAGATCTGCTGGATGAGGGGAGAGCAACCGAGGAGGCTGAGTTGAAATGGACTCTCCTGTGGATGTGTCCTAATATGTTTTTGTGTCTATGGAGACCTTGGAATGAAGCGGTGGCACTGGGGCCCTGAAGGGTTCTCCTAAACAGAGGCTTTGACACAGCTCCACCGTGCATGTTTCCCATGTGTAGATGAGATTTGTTCTGATGGGTGAGTCAAGTAACAGACATATGCTGGTATTGAAATCCAGGCCTCTGAGGAGAGATGCCTGGAAACCAAAGGCATGGATCCTATTAGTGCCTAGGGGCCTGTTCGTTCCTTTTTACCTCTGGGGACATCAGTCTACGGGTCTGAGTGCAGGTAGGTGCTCAGATGGGCTCAGATTGCCCCTGTTTGTCCTGGGAAGCCACAACTATTGGGATGGCCTCAGGGACTTTGGAGATTTATCCTATTAGTAGGGTTGTGGCCATTGGACTGGGCACATACAATTCCCTTGGAAAGGGCAAGTACAGTCCTCAGGTTTGGCTACAGGGGCTTGAGCCTGTAGCGTGTGTACGCCAGTCCTGTTTGGACAGTTGTCTGAAAACACAAACTCGGCTTATGTTTCAGGTCATAGGTATGGCAGGACTGATCTACAGACCATGAGGAGAACTCTTCGGGATATGAAAAAAGGGCGAGTGTGAGGCTCTTGCTCAAGTTTTTGTCTCTGGATATCGTGTCACTCATGGTCGTGAAATTGCCGGATGACTTCATGGGAAATGGACGAGTCTTACTCTCTGGGGTTCCGGCCCCGTCCAAAGAGTTTGGGGTCATTCTGGGGATGGAAGAAGTCCGTTTTTTTGTTGTTGTTGATTTGTTTCCTTTTGTGTTTCAACCTCAGATGTCCCACCTAATGAGGGATTCCAGAGTAGAGCCCTGGGGAGGGGCGACTGGACAACCAGAAATCTGGTAAAAATTGGGGCCTAGGGACATGTCAAGCCCATTATGACATCTAATGATCCAGCCACTGAGAGGAATTCCTAGTGGACAGGACCCACGCTGAGGTCACAATGTGTGTTTATGCTCTCGTCGCACTCAAGAATGGGCGGGGCCTCATTGTGAATACTTTTTTCTCCTACACTGAACATTGGACAACATGCCAACCACAAGGTTTCTTGCCATGGGTCAGGAAGAGTTATGATTTCTGCATCACAGTCACCCGTGGGCAGTGATTTGAGATAAGGTCTAGGTTCTGAAGACTGAAAACTGAGGTAGGGAAGAGATGATGACATAAGGCCATGGCGGGTCTGATGTGCTCAGTGTGCGGTCAGCTGTCTGGGAGTTGGTCAAAAGGTCTGGGCTCCGGTTGTGTCAGACAGTGCATTAGTGCCCAGGTTAGCCTATATAATTTGGGTAGAGGCGAGTGCTGTGTAGGTTTATCCTCATTTAAGCTGTCTGGGCAGCTCATTAGGCAATATATTTTTTCTAGAGGGCAGGCAGAGTGCTTCATTGTCGGTCCGGAATTGCCAAACTTGAGGGCTTTGGGGCCAGGAGAGTGAGGACGGAAATCTGAGAACACAAGCTAGACTTCGGATTCAGGGTGAGGGCACGGCAGGTACCCCCTGCAGATTTGAACCAATATCTCATGCATCTAAAGTCAGGGCAAGGATCAGACGTTGGCTCAGTTTGGAGTTTCTGTGCATGACAGCCCCTTCATGAAGGGAGCGGAATCTCGAGGCCATGGAGGTTTTCCACGTTGGGAGATGTGGGATGCCCCCTTCAAGGATTCCTTCTGCGGGACAATTGAGACCTGTTGGACAGCTCCAGGACATCCCATATGGAATGAAACCAGAGCACCGTTCGAGGATGGATGCCTGGGAAGTCCGCCTCGGATTCCAATTGCCTCCTAGCAACGAGACAGTTTAGATCCAATGGATCTGCGGGAGCAACCGGGGTGGCTGAGTTGAAATGGACTTTCCTGAGGATGGGTCGCAATGTGTGTTTGTGTCCATGAGAGCCTTGGAATGGGCGGGGCCACCGGGACCCTGAAGTATTCTCCTAAGCTTTTGACATAGCTCCAATGCACATGTTTCCTTGTGGAGACGAGATTTGTTCTGATGCGTGCCTCAGGAAAACCCCTCTGCTGGTATTGGAATCCAGGCTTTTGAGGAGACATGCCTGTAAACCAAAGCAATGGATCCGATAATGGCCTCGGGTCCTGTCTGGTTCAATCTTCTTCTCTGGGGACATCCATCTATGGTATGAGTGGAGGTAGATGCTCAGCTGGTATCAACCGCCCTTTTTTGTCCCAGGCGACCTGGACGATTGGGATGGCCTCAGGGACTTTGGATGGTTCTCCTAATTTGTGCGATTTTTGACAATGGAATGGGCAGAATTCCCATGGAATGGGTAGGCGCAGTCCTAATGTGTGACTCCAGGGGCCCCAGCCTGGAGGGAGTGTGGCCCAGGACTTTGAGGACAGAAGTCTGAAAACACATACTCAGCTTAGGTTTGGGGACGTAGGTATGGCACGCCCGATCTACAAACCATGAGAAGAACTCTTCAGGATATGAAGAATGAGCGAGTCTGAGGCGCTTGCTCAGGCTTTTGTCTCTGGATTTTGTATCAGCGATGGCCGTGGAATGTTGGGGAGGCATCATGGGCCATGGACGAATCTTCCTCTCTGTGGATTTGGCGCGATCCCTATTGTTTTTCGTCAATCTGTGGGATGGGAGGACTCCTTTGAGGTTTGTAAACTCAGGTATCCCACCAAAAGAGGAATTCCAAAGCAGAGCCCTGGGGAAGAGTGAAGGGACAACCCGAACTATGGTTAAAAATTGGGGCCTAGGGGCATGGCAAGCCCAATATGCTGTCTCTTCATCCAGCCACTGAGAGGCCTTACCTGAGGTCTGGGCTCAGGCTGAGGGTCACAATGTGTGTTTGTGACCAATGTGGCCCGCAAGCATGGGCTGGGCTTCATGGGCCACACTGGTTCCAACTACACTGAACGTTGGACAACCTTCCAAACACAAGGTTTCTTGCCATGGGGAAAGAGCTCTGATTTCTGCATCATTTTCAAACCAGGGCAGTGATTGGAGATCAGGTCTAGGTTCTGAAGCCTGGAAACCGAGGTTGAGAAGAGATGAAGACCTAAGGCCATGGCGGGTCCGATGTGCTAAGTGTGGGGCCAGGAGGTCCAGGCTCAGGCCGGGTCAGAAATTGCAATAGGGCCCAGGACAGTCTATATATTT
Source organism: Mustela nivalis (assembly GCF_964662115.1). NCBI lineage: Eukaryota > Metazoa > Chordata > Mammalia > Carnivora > Mustelidae > Mustela > Mustela nivalis. Next base: position 46,207 of record NW_028134463.1, on the reverse strand, counting down.
GGGGTACAGCCGAATGGCGTGCAGGTTGATCCTCATTTGGGGTTTCTGGGTAGCCCCAGAGGGCAATGTTTTTCTTCTGAAGGGCAGGCAGAGTGCGGCATTGTAGTTCTGGATTGCCAAACAGGAGGGCTTGTGGGCCAGTAGTCTGAGGACGGAAGTCTGAGAACCCAAACTAGGCCAAGGTTTCTGGGTGAGGATATGGCAGGCACAATCTACAGACCTCAATCGAGATCTCGTGCACCTGAAGTCAGGGCAAGGATCAGACGATCGCTCAGGTTGGACTTTCTGTCCCTGATGGCCCCTTCTTGAAGGGGGGGTGGATCACGAGGCCATGGGCGTTTTCCCACGATGGGAGTTGTGAGAAGCTCCAAACTGCAAAGATAATTCTGCAGGACAATTGAGACCTGTTGGTTGGCTCCAGGCCAACGATTCCGAGCAGGGTTCAAAGGATGGATGGCTGGGTAGCCCACCTCGCATTCCAATTGTCTCCAAGCAACAAGAAAGGTTAGATCTGCTGGATGAGGGGGGAGCAACCGAGGAGGCTGAGTTGAAATGGACTCTCCTGTGGATGTGTCCTAATATGTTTTTGTGTCTATGGAGACCTTGGAATGAAGCGGTGGCACTGGGGCCCTGAAGGGTTCTCCTAAACAGAGGCTTTGACACAGCTCCATCGTGCATGTTTCCCATGTGTAGATGAGATTTGTTCTGATGGGTGAGTCAAGAAACAGCCAAATGCTGGTATTGAAATCCAGGCCTCTGAGGAGAGATGCCTGGAAACCAAAGGCATGGATCCTATTAGTGCCTAGGGGCCTGTTCGTTCCTTTTTACCTCTGGGGACATCAGTCTACGGGTCTGAGTGCAGGTAGGTGCTCAGATGGGCTCAGATTGCCCCTGTTTGTCCTGGGAAGCCACAACTATTGGGATGGCCTCAGGGACTTTGGAGATTTATCCTATTAGTAGGGTTGTGGCCATTGGACTGGGCATATACAATTCCCTTGGAAAGGGCAAGTACAGTCCTCAGGTTTGGCTACAGGGGCTTGAGCCTGTAGCGTGTGTACGCCAGACCTGTTTGGACAGTTTTCTGAAAACACAAACTCGGCTTATGTTTCAGGTCATAGGTATGGCAGGACTGATCTACAGACCATGAGGAGAACTCTTCGGGATATGAAAAAAGGGCGAGCGTGAGTCTCTTGCTCAAGTATTTGTCTCTGGATATCGTGTCGCTCATGGTCGTGAAATTGCCAGGATGACTTCATGGGAAATGGACGAGTCTTACTCTCTGTGGTTCCGGCCCCGTCCAAAGAGTTTGGGTCATTCTGGGGATGGAAGAAGTCCGTTTTTTTGTTGTTGTTGATTTGTTTCCTTTTGTGTTTCAACCTCAGATGTCCCACCTAATGAGGGATTCCAGAGTAGAGCCCTGGGGAGGGGCGACTGGACAACCAGAAATCTGGTAAAAATTGGGGCCTAGGGACATGTCAAGCCCATTATGACATCTAATGATCCAGCCACTGAGAGGAATTCCTAGAGGACAGGACCCACGCTGAGGTCACAATGTGTGTTTATGCTCTCGTCGCACTCAAGAATGGGCGGGGCCTCATTGTGAATACTTTTTTCTCCTACACTGAACGTTGGACAACATGCCAACCACAAGGTTTCTTGCCATGGGTCAGGAAGAGTTATGATTTCTGCATCACAGTCACCCGTGGGCAGTGATTTGAGATAAGGTCTAGGTTCTGAAGACTGAAAACTGAGGTAGGGAAGAGATGATGACATAAGGCCATGGCGGGTCTGATGTGCTCAGTGTGCGGTCAGCTGTCTGGGAGTTGGTCAAAAGGTCTGGGCTCCGGTTGTGTCAGACAGTGCATTAGTGCCCAGGTTAGACTATATATTTTGGGTAGAGGCGAGTGCTGTGTAGGTTTATCCTCATTTAAGCTGCCTGGGCAGCTCATTAGGCAATATATTTTTTCTAGAGGGCAGGCAGAGTGCTTCATTGTCGGTCCGGAATTGCCAAACTTGAGGGCTTCGGGGCCAGGAGAGTGAGGACAGAAGTCTGAGAACACAAGCTAGACTTCGGATTCAGGGTGAGGGCACGGCAGGTACCCCCTGCAGATTTGAACCAATATCTCATGCATCTAAAGTCAGGGCGAGGATCAGACGTTGGCTCAGTTTGGAGTTTCCGTGCATGACGGCCCCTTCATGAAGGGAGCGGAATCTCGAGGCCATGGAGGTTTTCCACGTTGGGAGATGTGGGATGCCCCCTTCAAGGATTCCTTCTGCGGGACAATTGAGACCTGTTGGACAGCTCCAGGACATCCCATATGGAATGAAACCAGAGCACCGTTCGAGGATGGATGCCTGGGAAGTCCGCCTCGGATTCCAATTGCCTCCTAGCAACGAGACAGTTTAGATCCAATGGATCTGCGGGAGCAACCGGGGTGGCTGAGTTGAAATGGACTTTCCTGAGGATGGGTCGCAATGTGTGTTTGTGTCCATGAGAGCCTTGGAATGGGGCGGGGCCACCGGGACCCTGAAGTATTCTCCTAAGCTTTTGACATAGCTCCAATGCACATGTTTCCTTGTGGAGACGAGATTTGTTCTGATGCGTGCCTCAGGAAAACCCCTCTGCTGGTATTGGAATCCAGGCTTTTGAGGAGACATGCCTGTAAACCAAAGCAATGGATCCGATAATGGCCTCGGGTCCTGTCTGTTTCAATCTTCTTCTCTGGGGACATCCATCTATGGTATGAGTGGAGGTAGATGCTCAGCTGGTATCAACCGCCCTTTTTTGTCCCTGGCGACCTGCACGATTGGGATGGCCTCAGGGACTTTGGATGGTTCTCCTAATTTGTGCGATTTTTGACAATGGAATGGGCAGAATTCCCATGGAATGGGTAGGCGCAGTCCTAATGTGTGACTCCAGGGGCCCCAGCCTGGAGGGAGTGTGGCCCAGGACTTTGAGGACAGAAGTCTGAAAACACAAACTCAGCTTAGGTTTGGGGCCGTAGGTATGGCACGCCCGATCTACAACCATGAGAAGAACTCTTCAGGATATGAAGAATGAGCGAGTCTGAGGCGCTTGCTCAGGCTTTTGTCTCTGGATTTTGTATCAGCGATGGCCATGGAATGTTGGGGAGGCATCATGGGCCATGGACGAATCTTCCTCTCTGTGGATTTGGCACGATCCCAATTGTTTTTCGTCCATCTGTGGGATGGGAGGACTCCTTTCAGGTTTGTAAACTCAGGTATCCCACCAAAAGAGGAATTCCAAAGCAGAGCCCTGGGGAAGAGTGAAGGGACAACCCGAACTATGGTTAAAAATTGGGGCCTAGGATCATGGCAAGCCCAATATGCTGTCTCTTCATCCAGCCACTGAGAGGCCTTACCTGAGGACTGGGCTCAGGCTGAGGGTCACAATGTGTGTTTGTGACCAATGTGGCCCGCAAGCATGGGCGGGGCTTCATGGGCCACACTGGTTCCAACTACACTGAACGTTGGACAACCTTCCAAACACAAGGTTTCTTTCCATGGGGAAAGAGCTCTGATTTCTGCATCATTTTCAAACCAGGGCAGTGATTGGAGATCAGGTCTAGGTTCTGAAGCCTGGAAACCGAGGTTGAGATGAGATGACGACCTAATGCCATGGCCCTTCCGATGTGCTAAGTGTGGGGCCAGGAGGTCCAGGCTCAGGCCGGGTCAGAAAGTGCAATAGGGCCCAGGTCAGTCTATATATTTGGGGTACAGCCGAATGGCGTGCAGTTTGATCCTCATTTGGGGTTTCTGGGTAGCCCCAGAGGGCAATGTTTTTCTTCTGAAGGGCAGGCAGAGTGCGGCATTGTAGTTCTGGATTGCCAAACAGGAGGGCTTGTGGGCCAGTAGTCTGAGGACGGAAGTCTGAGAACCCAAACTAGGCCAAGGTTTCTGGGTGAGGATATGGCAGGCACAATCTACAGACCTCAATCGAGATCTCGTGCACCTGAAGTCAGGGCAAGGATCAGACGATCGCTCAGGTTGGACTTTCTGTCCCTGATGGCCCCTTCTTGAAGGGGGGGTGGATCACGAGGCCATGGGCGTTTTCCCACGATGGGAGTTGTGAGAAGCTCCAAACTGCAAAGATTCTTCTGCAGGACAATTGAGACCTGTTGTTTGGCTCCAGGCCAACGATTCCGAGCAGGGTTCAAAGGATGGATGGCTGGGTAGCCCACATCGCATTCCAATTGTCTCCAAGCAACAAGAAAGGTTAGATCTGCTGGATGAGGGGGGAGCAACCGAGGAGGCTGAGTTGAAATGGACTCTCCTGTGGATGTGTCCTAATATGTTTTTGTGTCTATGGAGACCTTGGAATGAAGCGGTGGCACTGGGGCCCTGAAGGGTTCTCCTAAACAGAGGCTTTGACACAGCTCCACCGTGCATGTTTCCCATGTGTAGATGAGATTTGTTCTGATGGGTGAGTCAAGAAACAGCCATATGCTGGTATTGAAATCCATTCCTCTGAGGAGAGATGCCTGGAAACCAAAGGCATGGATCCTATTAGTGCCTAGGGGCCTGTTCGTTCCTTTTTATCTCTGGGGACATCAGTCTACGGGTCTGAGTGCAGGTAGGTGCTCAGATGGGCTCAGATTGCCCCTGTTTGTCCTGGGAAGCCACAACTATTGGGATGGCCTCAGGGACTTTGGAGATTTATCCTATTAGTAGGGTTGTGGCCATTGGACTGGGCACATACAATTCCCTTGGAAAGGGCAAGTACAGTCCTCAGGTTTGGCTACAGGGGCTTGAGCCTGTAGCGTGTGTACGCCAGACCTGTTTGGACAGTTTTCTGAAAACACAAACTCGGCTTATGTTTCAGGTCATAGGTATGGCAGGACTGATCTACAGACCATGAGGAGAACTCTTCGGGATATGAAAAAAGGGCGAGTGTGAGTCTCTTGCTCAAGTATTTTTCTCTGGATATCGTGTCGCTCATGGTCGTGAAATTGCCAGGATGACTTCATGGGAAATGGACGAGTCTTACTCTCTGGGGTTCCGGCCCCGTCCAAAGAGTTTGGGGTCATTCTGGGGATGGAAGAAGTCCGTTTTTTTGTTGTTGTTGATTTGTTTCCTTTTGTGTTTCAACCTCAGATGTCCCACCTAATGAGGGATTCCAGAGTAGAGCCCTGGGGAGGGGCGACTGGACAACCAGAAATCTGGTAAAAATTGGGGCCTAGGGACATGTCAAGCCCATTATGACATCTAATGATCCAGCCACTGAGAGGAATTCCTAGAGGACAGGACCCACGCTGAGGTCACAATGTGTGTTTATGCTTCGTCGCACTCAAGAATGGGCGGGGCCTCATAGTGAATACTTTTTTCTCCTACACTGAACGTTGGACAACATGCCAACCACAAGGTTTCTTGCCATGGGTCAGGAAGAGTTATGATTTCTGCATCACAGTCACCCGTGGGCAGTGATTGGAGATAAGGTCTAGGTTCTGAAGACTGAAAACTGAGGTAGGGAAGAGATGATGACATAAGGCCATGGCGGGTCTGATGTGCTCAGTGTGCGGTCAGCTGTCTGGGAGTTGGTCAAAAGGTCTGGGCTCCGGTTGTGTCAGACAGTGCATTAGTGCCCAGGTTAGACTATATAATTTGGGTAGAGGCGAGTGCTGTGTAGGTTTATCCTCATTTAAGCTGCCTGGGCAGCTCATTAGGCAATATATTTTTTCTAGAGGGCAGGCAGAGTGCTTCATTGTCGGTCCGGAATTGCCAAACTTGAGGGCTTCGGGGCCAGGAGAGTGAGGACGGAAGTCTGAGAACACAAGCTAGGCTTCGGATTCAGGGTGAGGGCACGGCAGGTACCCCCTGCAGATTTGAACCAATATCTCATGCATCTAAAGTCAGGGCGAGGATCAGACGTTGGCTCAGTTTGGAGTTTCTGTGCATGACGGCCCCTTCATGAAGGGAGCGGAATCTCGAGGCCATGGAGGTTTTCCACGTTGGGAGATGTGGGATGCCCCCTTCAAAGATTCCTTCTGCGGGACAATTGAGACCTGTTGGACAGCTCCAGGACATCCCATATGGAATGAAACCAGAGCACCGTTCGAGGATGGATGCCTGGGAAGTCCGCCTCGGATTCCAATTGCCTCCTATCAACGAGACAGTTTAGATCCAATGGATCTGCGGGAGCAACCGGGGTGGCTGAGTTGAAATGGACTTTCCTGAGCATGGGTCGCAATGTGTGTTTGTGTCCATGAGAGCCTTGGAATGGGGTGGTGGCACCGGGACCATGAATTATTCTCCTAAGCTTTTGACATAGCTCCAATGCACATGTTTCCTTGTGGAGACGAGATTTGTTCTGATGCGTGCCTCAGGAAATCCCCTCTGCTGGTATTGGAATCCAGGCTTTTGAGAAGACATGCCTGTAAACCAAAGCAATGGATCCGATAATGGCCTCGGGTCCTTTCTGGTTCAATCTTCTTCTCTGGGGACATCCATCTATGGTATGAGTGGAGGTAGATGTTCAGCTGGTATCAACCGCCCTTTTTTGTCCCGGGAGACCTGCACGATTGGGATGGCCTCAGGGACTTTGGATGGTTCTCCTAATTTGTGCGATTTTTGACAATGGAATGGGCAGAATTCCCATGGAATGGTTAGGCGCAGTCCTAATGTGTGACTCCAGGGGCCCCATCTTGGAGGGAGTGTGGCCCAGGACTTTGAGGACAGAAGTCTGAAAACACAAACTCAGCTTAGGTTTGGGGCCGTAGGTATGGCACGCCCGATCTACAAACCATGTGAAGAACTCTTCAGGATATGAAGAATGAGCGAGTCTGAGGCGCTTGCTCAGGCTTTTGTCTCTGGATTTTGTATCAGCGATGGCCGTGGAATGTTGGGGAGGCATCATGGGCCATGGACGAATCTTCCTCTCTGTGGATTTGGCGCGATCCCAATTGTTTTAGGTCAATCTGTGGGATGGGAGGACTCCTTTCAGGTTTGTAAACTCAGGTATCCCACATAAAGAGGAATTCCAAAGCAGAGCCCTGGGGAAGAGTCAAGTGACAACCCGAACTATGGTTAAAAATTGGGGCCTAGGGGCATGGCAAGCCCAATATGCTGTCTCTTCATCCAGCCACTGAGAGGCCTTACCTGAGGACTGGGCTCAGGCTGAGGGTCACAATGTGTGTTTGTGACCAATGTGGCCCGCAAGCATGGGCTGGGCTTCATGGGCCACACTGGTTCCAACTACACTGAACGTTGGACAACCTTCCAAACACAAGGTTTCTTGCCATGGGGAAAGAGCTCTGATTTCTGCATCATTTTCAAACCAGGGCAGTGATTGGAGATCAGGTCTAGGTTCTGAAGCCTGGAAACCGAGGTTGAGAAGAGATGACGACCTAAGGCCATCTCGGGTCCGATTTGCTAAGTGTGCGGCCAGTTGTCTGGGTGGGGCCAGGAGGTCCAGGCTCAGGCCGGCTCAGAAAGTGCAATAGAGCCCAGTTCAGTCTATATATTTGGGGTACAGCCGAATGGCGTGCAGGTTGATCCTCATTTGGGGTTTCTGGGTAGCCCCAGAGGGCAATGTTTTTCTTCTGAAGGGCAGGCAGAGTGCGGCATTGTAGTTCTGGATTGCCAAACAGGAGGGCTTGTGGGCCAGTAGTCTGAGGACGGAAGTCTGAGAACCCAAACTAGGCCAAGGTTTCTGGGTGAGGATATGGCAGGCACAATCTACAGACCTCAATCGAGATCTCGTGCACCTGAAGTCAGAGCAAGAATCAGACGATCGCTCAGGTTGGACTTTCTGTCCCTGATGGCCCCCTCTTTAAGGGGGGGTGGATCACGAGGCCATGGGGGTTTTCCCACGTTGGGAGTTGTGAGAAGCTCAAACTGCAAAGATTCTTCTGCAGGACAATTGAGACCTGTTGGTTGGCTCCAGGCCAACGATTCCGAGCAGGGTTCAAAGGATGGATGGCTGGGTAGCCCATCTCGCATTCCAATTGTCTCCAAGCAACAAGAAAGGTTAGATCTGCTGGATGAGGGGGGAGCAACCGAGGAGGCTGAGTTGAAATGGACTCTCCTGTGGATGTGTCCTAATATGTTTTTGTGTCTATGGAGACCTTGGAATGAAGCGGTGGCACTGGGGCCCTGAAGGGTTCTCCTAAACAGAGGCTTTGACACAGCTCCACCGTGCATGTTTCCCATGTGTAGATGAGATTTGTTCTGATGGGTGAGTCAAGAAACAGCCATATGCTGGTATTGAAATCCAGGCCTCTGAGGAGAGATGCCTGGAAACCAAAGGCATGGATCCTATTAGTGCCTAGGGGCCTGTTCGTTCCTTTTTACCTCTGGGGACATCAGTCTACGGGTCTGAGTGCAGGTAGGTGCTCAGATGGGCTCAGATTGCCCCTGTTTGTCCTGGGAAGCCACAACTATTGGGATGGCCTCAGGGACTTTGGAGATTTATCCTATTAGTAGGGTTGTGGCCATTGGACTGGGCACATACAATTCCCTTGGAAAGGGCAAGTACAGTCCTCAGGTTTGGCTACAGGGGCTTGAGCCTGTAGCGTGTGTACGCCAGACCTGTTTGGACAGTTTTCTGAAAACACAAACTCGGCTTATGTTTCAGGTCATAGGTATGGCAGGACTGATCTACAGACCATGAGGAGAACTCTTCGGGATATGAAAAAAGGGCGAGTGTGAGTCTCTTGCTCAAGTATTTTTCTCTGGATATCGTGTCGCTCATGGTCGTGAAATTGCCAGGATGACTTCATGGGAAATGGACGAGTCTTACTCTCTGGGGTTCCGGCCCCGTCCAAAGAGTTTGGGGTCATTCTGGGGATGGAAGAAGTCCGTTTTTTTGTTGTTGTTGATTTGTTTCCTTTTGTGTTTCAACCTCAGATGTCCCACCTAATGAGGGATTCCAGAGTAGAGCCCTGGGGAGGGGCGACTGGACAACCAGAAATCTGGTAAAAATTGGGGCCTAGGGACATGTCAAGCCCATTATGACATCTAATGATCCAGCCACTGAGAGGAATTCCTAGAGGACAGGACCCACGCTGAGGTCACAATGTGTGTTTATGCTCTCGTCGCACTCAAGAATGGGCGGGGCCTCATTGTGAATACTTTTTTCTCCTACACTGAACGTTGGACAACATGCCAACCACAAGGTTTCTTGCCATGGGTCAGGAAGAGTTATGATTTCTGCATCACAGTCACCCGTGGGCAGTGATTTGAGATAAGGTCTAGGTTCTGAAGACTGAAAACTGAGGTAGGGAAGAGATGATGACATAAGGCCATGGCGGGTATGATGTGCTCAGTGTGCGGTCAGCTGTCTGGGAGTTGGTCAAAAGGTCTGGGCTCCGGTTGTGTCAGACAGTGCATTAGTGCCCAGGTTAGCCTATATAATTTGGGTAGAGGCGAGTGCTGTGTAGGTTTATCCTCATTTAAGCTGCCTGGGCAGCTCAATAGGCAATATATTTTTTCTAGAGGGCAGGCAGAGTGCTTCATTGTCGGTCCGGAATTGCGAAACTTGAAGGCTTCGGGGCCAGGAGAGTGAGGACGGAAGTCTGAGAACACAAGCTAGACTTCGGATTCAGGGTGATGGCACGGCAGGTACCCCCTGCAGATTTGAACCAATATCTCATGCATCTAAAGTCAGGGCGAGGATCAGACGTTGGCTCAGTTTGGAGTTTCTGTGCATGACGGCCCCTTTATGAAGGGAGCGGAATCTCGAGGCCATGGAGGTTTTCCACGTTGGGAGATGTGGGATGCCCCCTTCAAGGATTCCTTCTGCGGGACAATTGAGACCTGTTGGACAGCTCCAGGACATCCCATATGGAATGAAACCAGAGCACCGTTCGAGGATGGATGCCTGGGAAGTCCGCCTCGGATTCCAATTGCCTCCTAGCAACGAGACAGTTTAGATCCAATGGATCTGCAGGAGCAACCGGGGTGGCTGAGTTGAAATGGAGTTTCCTGAGGATGGGTCGCAATGTGTGTTTGTGTCCATGAGAGCCTTGGAATGGGGCGGTGGCACAGGGACCCTGAAGTATTCTCCTAAGCTTTTGACATAGCTCCAATGCACATGTTTCCTTGTGGAGACGAGATTTGTTCTGATGCGTGCCTCAGGAAATCCCCTCTGCTGGTATTGGAATCCAGGCTTTTGAGGAGACATGCCTGTAAACCAAAGCAATGGATCCGATAATGGCCTCGGGTCCTGTCTGGTTCAATCTTCTTCTCTGGGGACATCCATCTATGGTATGAGTGGAGGTAGATGCTCAGCTGGTATCAACCGCCCTTTTTTGTCCCGGGCGACCTGCACGATTGGGATGGCCTCAGGGACTTTGGATGGTTCTCCTAATTTGTGCGATTTCTGACAATGGAATGGGCAGAATTCCCATGGAATGGGTAGGCGCAGTCCTAATGTGTGACTCCAGGGGCCCCAGCCTGGAGGGAGTGTGGCCCAGGACTTTGAGGACAGAAGTCTGAAAACACAAACTCAGCTTAGGATTGGGGACGTAGGTATGGCACGACCGATCTACAAACCATGAGAAGAACTCTTCAGGATATGAAGAATGAGCGAGTCTGAGGCGCTTGCTCAGGCTTTTGTCTCTGGATTTTGTATCAGCGATGGCCGTGGAATGTTGGGGAGGCATCATGGGCCATGGACGAATCTTCCTCTCTGTGGATTTGGCGCGATCCCAATTGTTTTTCGTCAATCTGTGGGATGGGAGGACTCCTTTCAGGTTTGTAAACTCAGGTATCCCACCAAAAGAGGAATTCCAAAGCAGAGTCCTGGGGAAGAGTGAAGGGACAACCCGAACTATGGTTAAAAATTGGGGCCTAGGGGCATGGCAAGCCCAATATGCTGTCTCTTCATCCAGACACTGAGAGGCCTTACCTGAGGACTGGGCTCAGGCTGAGGGTCACAATGTGTGTTTGTGACCAATGTGGCCCGCAAGCATGGGCTGGGCTTCATGGGCCACACTGGTTCCAACTACACTGAACGTTGGACAACCTTCCAAACACAAGGTTTCTTGCCATGGGGAAAGAGCTCTGATTTCTGCATTATTTTCAAACCAGGGCAGTGATTGGAGATCAGGTCTAGGTTCTGAAGCCTGGAAACCGAGGTTGAGAAGAGATGACGACCTAAGGCCATCTCGGGTCCGATTTGCTAAGTGTGCGGCCAGTTGTCTGGGTGGGGCCAGGAGGTCCAGGCTCAGGCCGGGTCAGAAAGTGCAATAGGGCCCAGGTCAGTCTATATATTTGGGGTACAGCCGAATGGCGTGCAGGTTGATCCTCATTTGGGGTTTCTGGGTAGCCCCAGAGGGCAATGTTTTTCTTCTGAAGGGCAGGCAGAGTGCGGCATTGTAGTTCTGGATTGCCAAACAGGAGGGCTTGTGGGCCAGTAGTCTGAGGACGGAAGTCTGAGAACCCAAACTAGGCCAAGGTTTCTGGGTGAGGATATGGCAGGCACAATCTACAGACCTCAATCGAGATCTCGTGCACCTGAAGTCAGAGCAAGGATCAGACGATCGCTCAGGTTGGACTTTCTGTCCCTGATGGCCCCTTCTTGAAGGGGTGGTGGATCACGAGGCCATGGGGGTTTTCCCACGTTGGGAGGTGTGAGAAGCTCCAAACTGCAAAGATACTTCTGTAGGACAATTGAGACCTGTTGGTTGGCTCCAGGACAACGATTCCGAGCAGGGTTCAAAGGATGGATGGCTGGGTAGCCCACCTAGCATTCCAATTGTCTCCAAGCAAAAAGAAAGGTTAGATCTGCTGGATGAGGGGGGAGCAACCGAGGAGGCTGAGTTGAAATGGACTCTCCTGTGGATGTGTCCTAATATGTTTTTGTGTCTATGGAGACCTTGGAATGAAGCGGTGGCACTGGGGCCCTGAAGGGTTCTCCTAAACAGAGGCTTTGACACAGCTCCATCGTGCATGTTTCCCATGTGTAGATGAGATTTGTTCTGATGGGTGAGTCAAGAAACAGCCATATGCTGGTATTGAAATCCAGGCCTCTGAGGAGAGGTGCCTGGAAACCAAAGGCATGGATCCTATTAGTGCCTAGGGGCCTGTTCGTTCCTTTTTACCTCTGGGGACATCAGTCTACGGGTCTGAGTGCAGGTAGGTGCTCAGATGGGCTCAGATTGCCCCTGTTTGTCCTGGGAAGCCACAGCTATTGGGGTGGCCTCAGGGACTTTGGAGATTTATCCTATTGGTAGGGTTGTGGCCATTGGATGGGTACATACAATTCCCTTGGAAAGGGCAAGTACAGTCCTCAGGTTTGGCTACAGGGGCTTGAGCCTGTAGCGTGTGTACGCCAGACCTGTTTGAACAGTTTTCTGAAAACACAAATTCGGCTTATGTTTCAGGTCATAGGTATGGCAGGACTGATCTACAGACCATGAGGAGAACTCTTCGGGATATGAAAAAAGGGCGAGTGTGAGGCTCTTGCTCAAGTTTTGTCTCTGGATATCGTGTCACTCATGGTCGTGAAATTGCCAGGATGACTTCATGGGAAATGGACGAGTCTTACTCTCTGGGGTTCCGACCCCGTCCAAAGTGTTTGGGGTCATTCTGGGGATGGAAGAAGTCCGTTTTTTTGTTGTTGTTGATTTGTTTCCTTTTGTGTTTCAACCTCAGATGTCCCACCTAATGAGGGATTCCAGAGTAGAGCCCTGGGGAGGGGCGACTGGACAACCAGAAATCTGGTAAAAATTGGGGCCTAGGGACATGTCAAGCCCATTATGACATCTAATGATCCAGCCACTGAGAGGAATTCCTAGAGGACAGGACCCACGCTGAGGTCACAATGTGTGTTTATGCTCTCGTCGCACTCAAGAATGGGCGGGGCCTCATTGTGAATACTTTTTTCTCCTACACTGAACGTTGGACAACATGCCAACCACAAGGTTTCTTGCCATGGGTCAGGAAGAGTTATGATTTCTGCATCACAGTCACCCGTGGGCAGTGATTGGAGATAAGGTCTAGGTTCTGAAGACTGAAAACTGAGGTAGGGAAGAGATGATGACATAAGGCCATGGCGGGTCTGATGTGCTCAGTGTGCGGTCAGCTGTCTGGGAGTTGGTCAAAAGGTCTGGGCTCCGGTTGTGTCAGACAGTGCATTAGTGCCCAGGTTAGACTATATAATTTGGGTAGAGGCGAGTGCTGTGTAGGTTTATCCTCATTTAAGCTGCCTGGGCAGCTCATTAGGCAATATATTTTTTCTAGAGGGCAGGCAGAGTGCTTCATTGTCGGTCCGGAATTGCCAAACTTGAGGGCTTCGGGGCCAGGAGAGTGAGGACGGAAGTCTGAGAACACAAGCTAGACTTCGGATTCAGGGTGAGGGCACGGCAGGTACCCTCTGCAGATTTGAACCAATATCTCATGCATCTAAAGTCAGGGCGAGGATCAGACGTTGGCTCAGTTTGGAGTTTCTGTGCATGACGGCCCCTTCATGAAGGGAGCGGAATCTCGAGGCCATGAAGGTTTTCCACGTTGGGAGATATGGGATGCCCCCTTCAAGGATTCCTTCTGCGGGACAATTGAGACCTGTTGGACAGCTCCAGGACATCCCATATGGAATGAAACCAGAGCACCGTTCGAGGATGGATGCCTGGGAAGTCCGCCTCGGATTCCAATTGCCTCCTAGCAACGAGACAGTTTAGATCCAATGGGTCTGCGGGAGCAACCGGGGTGGCTGAGTTGAAATGGACTTTCCTGAGGATGGGACGCAATGTGTGTATGAGTCCATGAGAGCCTTGGAATGGGGTGGTGGCACCGGGACCCTGAAGTATTCTCCTAAGCTTTTGACATAGCTCCAATGCAAATGTTTCCTTGTGGAGACGAGATTTGTTCTGATGCGTGCCTCAGGAAATCCCCTCTGCTGGTATTGGAATCCAGGCTTTTGAGGAGACATGCCTGTAAACCAAAGCAATGGATCCGATAATGGCCTCGGGTCCTGTCTGGTTCAATCTTCTTCTCTGGGGACATCCATCTATGGTATGAGTGGAGGTAGATGTTCAGCTGGTATCAACCGCCCTTTTTTGTCCCGGGCGACCTGCACGATTGGGATGGCCTCAGGGACTTTGGATGGTTCTCCTAATTTGTGCGATTTTTGACAATGGAATGGGCAGAATTCCCATGGAATGGGTAGGCGCAGTCCTAATGTGTGACTCCAGGAGCCCCAGCCTGGAGGGAGTGTGGCCCAGGACTTTGATGACAGAAGTCTGAAAACACAAACTCAGCTTAGGTTTGGGGCCGTAGGTATGGCACGCCCGATCTACAAACCATGAGAAGAACTCTTCAGGATATGAAGAATGAGCGAGTCTGAGGCGCTTGCTCAGGCTTTTGTCTCTGGATTTTGTATCAGCGATGGCCGTGGAATGTTGGGGAGGCATCATGGGCCATGGACGAATCTTCTTCTCTGTGGATTTGGCGCGATCCCAATTGTTTTTCGTCAATCTGTGGGATGGGAGGACTCCTTTCAGGTTTGTAAACTCAGGTATCCCACCAAAAGAGGAATTCCAAAGCAGAGCCCTGGGGAAGAGTGAAGGGACAACCCGAACTATGGTTAAAAATTGGGGCCTAGGGGCATGGCAAGCCCAATATGCTGTCTCTTCATCCAGCCACTGAGAGGCCTTACCTGAGGACTGGGCTCAGGCTGAGGGTCACAATGTGTGTTTGTGACCAATGTGGCCCGCAAGCATGGGCTGGGCTTCATGGGCCACACTGGTTCCAACTACACTGAACGTTGGACAACCTTCCAAACACAAGGTTTCTTGCCATGGGGAAAGAGCTCTGATTTCTGCATTATTTTCAAACCAGGGCAGTGATTGGAGATCAGGTCTAGGTTCTGAAGCCTGGAAACCGAGGTTGAGAAGAGATGACGACCTAAGGCCATCTCGGGTCCGATTTGCTAAGTGTGCGGCCAGTTGTCTGGGTGGGGCCAGGAGGTCCAGGCTCAGGCCGGGTCAGAAAGTGCAATAGGGCCCAGGTCAGTCTATATATTTGGGGTACAGCCGAATGGCGTGCAGGTTGATCCTCATTTGGGGTTTCTGGGTAGCCCCAGAGGGCAATGTTTTTCTTCTGAAGGGCAGGCAGAGTGCGGCATTGTAGTTCTGGATTGCCAAACAGGAGGGCTTGTGGGCCAGTAGTCTGAGGACGGAAGTCTGAGAACCCAAACTAGGCCAAGGTTTCTGGCTGAGGATATGGCAGGCACAATCTACAGACCTCAATCGAGATCTCGTGCACCTGAAGTCAGAGCAAGGATCAGATGATCGCTCAGGTTGGACATTTTGTCCCTGATGGCCCCTTCTTGAAGGGGGGGTGGATCACGAGGCCATGGGGGTTTTCCCACGTTGGGAGTTGTGAGAAGCTCCAAACTGCAAAGATACTTCTGCAGGACAATTGAGACCTGTTGGTTGGCTCCAGGCCAACGATTCCGAGCAGGGTTCAAAGGATGGATGGCTGGGTAGCCCACCTAGCATTCCAATTGTCTCCAAGCAACAATAAAGGTTAGATCTGCTGGATGAGGGGGGAGAAACCGAGGAGGCTGAGTTGAAATGGACTCTCCTGTGGATGTGTCCTAATATGTTTTTGTGTCTATGGAGACCTTGGAATGAAGCGGTGGCACTGGGGCCCTGAAGGGTTCTCCTAAACAGAGGCTTTGACACAGCTCCAAAGTGCATGTTTCCCATGTGTAGATGAGATTTGTTCTGATGGGTGAGTCAAGAAACAGCCATATGCTGGTATTGAAATCCAGGCCTCTGAGGAGAGATGCCTGGAAACCAAAGGCATGGATCCTATTAGTGCCTAGGGGCCTGTTCGTTCCTTTTTACCTTTGGGGACATCAGTCTACGGGTCTGAGTGCAGGTAGGTGCTCAGATGGGCTCAGATTGCCCCTGTTTGTCCTGGGAAGCCACAACTATTGGGATGGCCTCAGGGACTTTGGAGATTTATCATATTAGTAGGGTTGTGGCCATTGGACTGGGCACATACAATTCCCTTGGAAAGGGCAAGTACAGTCCTCAGGTTTGGCTACAGGGGCTTGAGCCTGTAGCGTGTGTACGCCAGCCCTGTTTAGACAGTTGTCTGAAAACACAAACTCGGCTTATGTTTCAGGTCATAGGTATGGCAGGACTGATCTACAGACCATGAGGAGAACTCTTCGGGATATGAAAAAAGGGCGAGTGTGAGTCTCTTGCTCAAGTATTTGTCTCTGGATATCGTGTCACTCATGGTCGTGAAATTGCCAGGATGACATCATGGGAAATGGACGAGTCTTACTCTCTGGGGTTCCGGCCACATCCAAAGAGTTTGGGGTCATTCTGGGGATGGAAGAAGTCCGTTTTTTTGTTGTTGTTGATTTCTTTCCTTTTGTGTTTCAACCTCAGATGTCCCAACTAATGAGGGATTCCAGAGTAGAGCCCTGGGGAGGGGCGACTGGGCAACCAGAAATCTGGTAAAAATTGGGGTCTAGGGACATGTCAAGCCCATTATGACATCTAATGATCCAGCCACTGAGAGGAATTCCTAGAGGACAGGACCCACGCTGAGGTCACAATGTGTGTTTATGCTCTCTTCGCACTCAAGAATGGGCGGGGCCTCATTGTGAATACTTTTTTCTCCTACACTGAACGTTGGACAACATGCCAACCACAAGGTTTCTTGCCATGGGTCAGGAAGAGTTATGATTTCTGCATCACAGTCACCCGTGGGCAGTGATTGGAGATAAGGTCTAGGTTCTGAAGACTGAAAACTGAGGTAGGGAAGAGATGATGACATAAGGCCATGGCGGGTCTGATGTGCTCAGTGTGCGGTTATCTGTCTGGGAGTTGGTCAAAAGGTCTGGCCTCTGGTTGTGTCAGACAGTGCATTAGTGCCCAGGTTAGACTATATAATTTGGGTAGATGCGAGTGCTGTGTAGGTTTATCCTCATTTAAGCTGCCTGGGCAGCTCATTAGGCAATATATTTTTTCTAGAGGGCAGGCAGAGTGCTTCATTGTCGGTCCGGAATTGCCAAACTTGAGGGCTTCGGGGCCAGGAGAGTGAGGACGGAAGTCTGAGAACACAAGCTAGACTTCGGATTCAGGGTGAGGGCACGGCAGGTACCCCCTGCAGATTTGAACCAATATCTCATGCATCTAAAGTCAGGGCAAGGATCAGACGTTGGCTCAGTTTGGAGTTTCTGTGCATGACTGCCCCTTCATGAAGGGAGCGGAATCTCGAGGCCATGGAGGTTTTCCACGTTGGGAGATGTGGGATGCCCCCTTCAAGGATTCCTTCTGCGGGACAATTGAGACCTTTTGGACAGCTCCAGGACATTCCATATGGAATGAAACCAGAGCACCGTTCGAGGATGGATGCCTGGGAAGTCCGCCTCGGATTCCAATTGCCTCCTAGCAACGAGACAGTTTAGATCCAATGGATCTGCGGGAGCAACCGGGGTGGCTGAGTTGTAATGGACTTTCCTGAGAATGGGACGCAATGTGTGTATGTGTCCATGAGAGCCTTGGAATGGGGCGGTGGCACCGGGACCCTGAAGTATTCTCCTAAGCTTTTGACATAGCTCCAATGCACATGTTTCCTTGTGGAGACGAGATTTGTTCTGATGCGTGCCTCAGGAAATCCCCTCTGCTGGTATTGGAATCCAGGCTTTTGAGGAGACATGCCTGTAAACCAAAGCAATGGATCCGATAATGGCCTCGGGTCCTGTCTGGTTCAATCTTCTTCTCTGGGGACATCCCTCTATGGTATGAGTGGAGGTAGATGCTCAGCTGGTATCAACCGCCCTTTTTTGTCCCGGGCGACCTGCACGATTGGGATGGCCTCAGGGACTTTGGATGGTTCTCCTAATTTGTGCGATTTTTGACAATGGAATGGGCAGAATTCCCATGGAATGGGTAGGCGCAGTCCTAATGTGTGACTCCAGGGGCCCCAGCCTGGAGGGAGTGTGGCCCAGGACTTTGAGGACAGAAGTCTGAAAACACAAACTCAGCTTAGGATTGGGGACGTAGGTATGGCACGCCCGATCTACAAACCATGAGAAGAACTCTTCAGGATATGAAGAATGAGCGAGTCTGAGGCGCTTGCTCAGGCTTTTGTCTCTGGATTTTGTATAGCGATGGCCGTGGAATGTTGGGGAGGCATCATGGGCCATGGACGAATCTTCCTCTCTGTGGATTTGGCGCGATCCCAATTGTTTTTCGTCAATCTGTGGGATGGGAGGACTCCTTTCAGGTTTGTAAACTCAGGTATCCCACCAAAAGAGGAATTCCAAAGCAGAGCCCCGGGGAAGAGTGAAGGGACAACCCGAACTATGGTTAAAAATTGGGGCCTAGGGGCATGGCAAGCCCAATATGCTGTCTCTTCATCCAACCACTGAGAGGCCTTACCTGAGGACTGGGCTCAGGCTGAGGGTCACAATGTGTGTTTGTGACCAATGTGGCCCGCAAGCATGGGCTAGGCTTCATGGGCCACACTGGTTCCAACAATACTGAACGTTGGACAACCTTCCAAACACAAGGTTTCTTGCCATGGGGAAAGGGCTCTGATTTCTGCATCATTTTCAAACCAGGGCAGTGATTGGAGATCAGGTCTAGGTTCTGAAGCCTGGAAACCGAGGTTGAGAAGAGATGACGACCTTAGGCCATCTCAGGTCCGATTTGCTAAGTGTGCGGCCAGTTGTCTGGGTGGGGCCAGGAGGTCCATGCTCAGGCCGGGTCAGAAAGTGCAATAGAGCCCAGGTCAGTCTATATATTTGGGGTACAGCCGAATGGCGTGCAGGTTGATCCTCATTTGGGGTTTCTGGGTAGCCCCAGAGGGCAATGTTTTTCTTCTGAAGGGCAGGCAGAGTGCGGCATTGTAGTTCTGGATTGCCAAACAGGAGGGCTTGTGGGCCAGTAGTCTGAGGACGGAAGTCTGAGAACCCAAACTAGGCCAAGGTTTCTGGGTGAGGATATGGCAGGCACAATCTACAGACCTCAATCGAGATCTCGTGCACCTGAAGTCAGAGCAAGGATCAGACGATCGCTCAGGTTGGACATTCTGTCCCTGATGGCCCCTTTTGAAGGGGGGGTGGATCACGAGGCCATGGGGGTTTTCCCACGTTGGGAGTTGTGAGAAGCTCCAAACTGCAAAGATACTTCTGCAGGACAATTGAGACCTGTTGGTTGGCTCCAGGCCAACGATTCCGAGCAGGGTTCAAAGGATGGATGGCTGGGTAGCCCACCTAGCATTCCAATTGTCTCCAAGCAACAAGAAAGGTTAGATCTGCTGGATGAGGGGGGAGCAACCGAGAAGGCTGAGTTGAAATGGACTCTCCTGTGGATGTGTCCTAATATGTTTTTGTGTCTATGGAGACCTTGGAATGAAGCGGTGGCACTGGGGCCCTGAAGGGTTCTCCTAAACAGAGGCTTTGACACAGCTCCAACGTGCATGTTTCCCATGTGTAGATGAGATTTGTTCTGATGGGTGAGTCAAGAAACAGCCATATGCTGGTATTGAAATCCAGGCCTCTGAGGAGAGATGCCTGGAAACCAAAGGCATGGATCCTATAAGTGCCTAGGGGCCTGTTCGTTCCTTTTTACCTCTGGGGACATCAGTCTACGGGTCTGAGTGCAGGTAGGTGCTCAGATGGGCTCAGATTGCCCCTGTTTGTCCTGGGAAGCCACAACTATTGGGATGGCCTCAGGGACTTTGGAGATTTATCCTATTAGTAGGGTTGTGGCCATTGGACTGGGCACATACAATTCCCTTGGAAAGGGCAAGTACAGTCCTCAGGTTTGGCTACAGGGGCTTGAGCCTGTAGCGTGTGTACGCCAGACCTGTTTGGACAGTTGTCTGAAAACACAAACTCGGCTTATGTTTCAGGTCATAGGTATGGCAGGACTGATCTACAGACCATGAGGAGAACTCTTCGGGATATGAAAAAAGGGCGAGTGTGAGTCTCTTGCTCAAGTATTTGTTTCTGGATATCGTGTCACTCATGGTCGTGAAATTGCCAGGATGACTTCATGGGAAATGGACGAGTCTTACGCTCTGGGGTTCCGGCCCTGTCCAAAGAGTTTGGGGTCATTCTGGGGATGGAAGAAGTCCGTTTTTTTGTTGTTGTTGATTTGTTTCCTTTTGTGTTTCAACCTCAGATGTCCCACCTAATGAGGGATTCCAGAGTAGAGCCCTGGGGAGGGGCGACTGGACAACCAGAAATCTGGTAAAAATTGGGGCCTAGGGACATGTCAAGCCCATTATGACATCTAATGATCCAGCCACTGAGAGGAATTCCTAGAGGACAGGACCCACGCTGAGGTCACAATGTGTGTTTATGCTCTCGTCGCACTCAAGAATGGGCGGGGCCTCATTGTGAATACTTTTTTCTCCTACACTGAACGTTGGACAACATGCCAACCACAAGGTTTCTTGCCATGGGTCAGGAAGAGTTATGATTTCTGCATCACAGTCACCCGTGGGCAGTGATTGGAGATAAGGTCTAGGTTCTGAAGACTGAAAACTGAGGTAGGGAAGAGATGATGACATAAGGCCATGGCGGGTCTGATGTGCTCAGTGTGCGGTCAGCTGTCTGGGAGTTGGTCAAAAGGTCTGGGCTCTGGTTGTGTCAGACACTGCATTAGTGCCCAGGTTAGACTATATAATTTGGGTAGAGGCGAGTGCTGTGTAGGTTTATCCTCATTTAAGCTGCCTGGGCAGCTCATTAGGCAATATATTTTTTCTAGAGGGCAGGCAGAGTGCTTCATTGTCGGTCCGGAATTGCCAAACGTGAGGGCTTCGGGGCCAGGAGAGTGAGGACGGAAGTCTGAGAACACAAGCTAGACTTCGGATTCAGGGTGAGGGCACGGCAGGTACCCCCTGCAGATTTGAACCAATATCTCATGCATCTAAAGTCAGGGCAAGGATCAGACGTTGGCTCAGTTTGGAGTTTCTGTGCATGACGGCCCCTTCATGAAGGGAGCGGAATCTCGAGGCCATGGAGGTTTTCCACGTTGGGAGATGTGGGATGCTCCCTTCAAGGATTCCTTCTGCGGGACAATTGAGACCTTTTGGACAGCTCCAGGACATCCCATATGGAATGAAACCAGAGCACCGTTCGAGGATGGATGCCTGGGAAGTCCGCCTCGGATTCCAATTGCCTCCTAGCAACGAGACAGTTTAGATCCAATGGATCTGCGGGAGCAACCGGGGTGGCTGAGTTGAAATGGACTTTCCTGAGGATGGGACGCAATGTGTGTATGTGTCCATGAGAGCCTTGGAATGGGGCGGTGGCACCGGGACCCTGAAGTATTCTACTAAGCTTTTGACATAGCTCCAATGCACATGTTTCCTTGTGGAGACGAGATTTGTTCTGATGCGTGCCTCAGGAAATCCCCTCTGCTGGTATTGGAATCCAGGCTTTTGAGGAGACATGCCTGTAAACCAAAGCAATGGATCGATAATGGCCTCGGGTCCTGTCTGGTTCAATCTTCTTCTCTGGGGACATCCATCTATGGTATGAGTGGAGGTAGATGCTCAGCTGGTATCAACCGCCCTTTTTTGTCCCGGGCGACCTGCACGATTGGGATGGCCTCAGGGATTTTGGATGGTTCTCCTAATTTGTGCGATTTTTGACAATGGAATGGGCAGAATTCCCATGGAATGGGTAGGCGCAGTCCTAATGTGTGACTCCAGGGGCCCCAGCCTGGAGGGAGTGTGGCCCAGGACTTTGAGGACAGAAGTCTGAAAACACAAACTCAGCTTAGGTTTGGGGCCGTAGGTATGGCACGCCCGATCTACAAACCATGTGAAGAACTCTTCAGGATATGAAGAATGAGCGAGTCTGAGGCGCTTGCTCAGGCTTTTGTCTCTGGATTTTGTATCAGCGATGGCCGTGGAATGTTGGGGAGGCATCATGGGCCATGGACGAATCTTCCTCTCTGTGGATTTGGCGCGATCCCAATTGTTTTTCGTCAATCTGTGGGATGGGAGGACTCCTTTCAGGTTTGTAAACTCAGGTATCCCACCAAAAGAGGAATTCCAAAGCAGAGCCCTGGGGAAGAGTGAAGGGACAACCCGAACTATGGTTAAAAATTGGGGCCTAGGGGCATGGCAAGCCCAATATGCTGTCTCTTCATCCAGCCACTGAGAGGCCTTACCTGAGGACTGGGCTCAGGCTGAGGGTCACAATGTGTGTTTGTGACCCATGTGGCCCGCAAGCATGGGCTGGGCTTCATGGGCCACACTGGTTCCAACTACACTGAACGTTGGACAACCTTCCAAACACAAGGTTTCTTGGCATGGGGAAAGAGCTCTGATTTCTGCATCATTTTCAAACCAGGGCAGTGATTGGAGATCAGGTCTAGGTTCTGAAGCCTGGAAACCGAGGTTGAGAAGAGATGACGACCTAAGGCCATCTCGGGTCCGATTTGCTAATTGTGCGGCCAGTTGTCTGGGTGGGGCCAGGAGGTCCAGGCTCAGGCCGGGTCAGAAAGTGCAATAGGGCCCAGGTCAGTCTATATATTTGGGGTACAGCCAAATCGCGTGCAGGTTGATCCTCATTTGGGGTTTCTGGGTAGCCCCAGAGGGCAATGTTTTTCTTCTGAAGGGCAGGCAGAGTGCGGCATTGTAGTTCTGGATTGCCAAACAGGAGGGCTTGTGGGCCAGTAGTCTGAGGACAGAAGTCTGAGAACCCAAACTAGGCCAAGGTTTCTGGGTGAGGATATGGCAGGCACAATCTACAGACCTCAATCGAGATCTCGTGCACCTGAAGTCAGGGCAAGGATCAGATGATCGCTCAGGTTGGACTTTCTGTCCCTGATGGCCCCTTCTTGAAGGGGGTTGGATCACGAGGCCATGGGGGTTTTCCCACGTTGGGAGTTGTGAGAAGCTCCAAACTGCAAAGATTCTTCTGCAGGACAATTGAGACCTGTTGGTTGGCTCCAGGCCAAAGATTCCGAGCAGGGTTCAAAGGATGGATGGCTGGGTAGCCCACCTCGCATTCCAATTGTCTCCAAGCAACAAGAAAGGTTAGATCTGCTGGATGAGGGGGGAGCAACCGAGGAGGCTGAGTTGAAATGGACTCTCCTGTGGATGTGTCCTAATATGTTTTTGTGTCTATGGTGACCTTGGAATGAAGCGGTGGCACTGGGGCCCTGAAGGGTTCTCCTAAACAGAGGCTTTGACACAGCTCCAACGTGCATGTTTCCCATGTGTAGATGAGATTTGTTCTGATGGGTGAGTCAAGAAACAGCCATATGCTGGTATTGAAATCCAGGCCTCTGAGGAGAGATGCCTGGAAACCAAAGGCATGGATCCTATTAGTGCCTAGGGGCCTGTTCGTTCCTTTTTACCTCTGGGGACATCAGTCTACGGGTCTGAGTGCAGGTAGGTGCTCAGATGGGCTCAGATTGCCCCTGTTTGTCCTGGGAAGCCACAACTATTGGGATGGCCTCAGGGACTTTGGAGATTTATCCTATTAGTAG
Source organism: Mustela nivalis (assembly GCF_964662115.1). Lineage (NCBI taxonomy): Eukaryota > Metazoa > Chordata > Mammalia > Carnivora > Mustelidae > Mustela > Mustela nivalis. Next base: position 22,763 of record NW_028134463.1, on the reverse strand, counting down.
GGTTGTGGCCATTGGACTGGGCACATACAATTCCCTTGGAAAGGGCAAGTACAGTCCTCAGGTTTGGCTACAGGGGCTTGAGCCTGTAGCGTGTGTATGCAGGACATGTTTGGACAGTTTTCTCAAAACACAAACTCGGCTTATGTTTCAGGTCATAGGTATGGCAGGACTGATCTACAGACCATGAGGAGAACTCTTCGGGATATGAAAAAAGGGCGAGTGTGAGGCTCTTGCTCAAGTTTTTGTCTCTGGATATCGTGTCACTCATGGTCGTGAAATTGCCAGGATGACTTCATGGGAAATGGACGAGTCTTACTCTCTGGGGTTCCGGCCCCGTCCAAAGAGTTTGGGGTCATTCTGGGGATGGAAGAAGTCCGTTTTTTTGTTGTTGTTGATTTGTTTCCTTTTGTGTTTCAACCTCAGATGTCCCACCTAATGAGGGATTCCAAAGTAGAGCCCTGGGGAAGGGCGACTGGACAACCAGAAATCTGGTAAAAATTGGGGCCTAGGGACATGTCAAGCCCATTATGACATCTAATGATCCAGCCACTGAGAGGAATTCCTAGAGGACAGGACCCACGCTGAGGTCACAATGTGTGTTTATGCTCTCGTCGCACTCAAGAATGGGCGGGGCCTCATTGTGAATACTTTTTTCTCCTACACTGAACGTTGGACAACATGCCAACCACAAGGTTTCTTGCCATGGGTCAGGAAGAGTTATGATTTCTGCATCACAGTCACCCGTGGGCAGTGATTGGAGATAAGGTCTAGGTTCTGAAGACTGAAAACTGAGGTAGGGAAGAGATGATGACATAAGGCCATGGCGAGTCTGATGTGCTCAGTGTGCGGTCAGCTGTCTGGGAGTTGGTCAAAAGGTCTGGGCTCCGGTTGTGTCAGACAGTGCATTAGTGCCCAGGTTAGACTATATAATTTGGGTAGAGGCGAGTGCTGTGTAGGTTTATCCTCATTTAAGCTGCCTGGGCAGCTCATTAGGCAATATATTTTTTCTAGAGGGCAGGCAGAGTGCTTCATTGTCGGTCCGGAATTGCCAAACTTGAGGGCTTCGGGGCCAGGAGAGTGAGGACGGAAGTCTGAGAACACAAGCTAGACTTTGGATTCAGGGTGAGGGCACGGCAGGTACCCCCTGCAGATTTGAACCAATATCTCATGCATCTAAAGTCAGGGCGAGGATCAGACGTTGGCTCAGTATGGAGTTTCTGTGCATGACGGCCCCTTCATGAAGGGAGCGGAATCTCGAGGCCATGGAGGTTTTCCACGTTGGGAGATGTGGGATGCCCCCTTCAAGGATTCCTTCTGCGGGACAATTGAGACCTGTTGGACAGCTCCAGGACATCCCATATGGAATGAAACCAGAGCTCCGTTCGAGGATGGATGCCTGGGAAGTCCGCCTCGGATTCCAATTGCCTCCTAGCAACGAGACAGTTTAGATCCAATGGATCTGCGGGAGCAACCGGGGTGGCTGAGTTGAAATGGACTTTCCTGAAGATGGGTCGCAATGTGTGTTTGTGTCCATGAGAGCCTTGGAATGGGGCGGTGGCACCGGGACCCTGAAGTATTCTCCTAAGCTTTTGACATAGCTCTAATGCACATGTTTCCTTGTGGAGACGAGATTTGTTCTGATGCGTGCCTCAGGAAATCCCCTCTGCTGGTATTGGAATCCAGGCTTTTGAGGAGACATGCCTGTAAACCAAAGCAATGGATCCGATAATGGCCTCGGGTCCTGTCTGGTTCAATCTTCTTCTCTGGGGACATCCATCTATGGTATGAGTGGAGGTAGATGCTCAGCTGGTATCAACCGCCCTTTTTTGTCCCGGGCGACCTGCACGATTGGGATGGCCTCAGGGACTTTGGATGGTTCTCCTAATTTGTGCGATTTTTGACAATGGAATGGGCAGAATTCCCATGGAATGGGTAGGCGCAGTCCTAATGTGTGACTCCAGAGGCCCCAGCCTGGAGGGAGTGTGGCCCAGGACTTTGAGGACAGAAGTCTGAAAACACAAACTCAGCTTAGGTTTGGGGACGTAGGTATGGCACGCCCGATCTACAAACCATGAGAAGAACTCTTCAGGATATGAAGAATGAGCGAGTCTGAGGCGCTTGCTCAGGCTTTTGTCTCTGGATTTTGTATCAGCGATGGCCGTGGAATGTTGGGGAGGCATCATGGGCCATGGACGAATCTTCCTCTCTGTGGATTTGGCGCGATCCCAATTGTTTTTCGTCAATCTGTGGGATGGGAGGACTCCTTTCAGGTTTGTAAACTCAGGTATCCCACCAAAAGAGGAATTCCAAAGCAGAGCCGTGGGGAAGAGTGAAGGGACAACCCGAACTATGGTTAAAAATTGGGGCCTAGGGGCATGGCAAGCCCAATATGCTGTCTCTTCATGCAGCCACTGAGAGGCCTTACCTGAGGACTGGGCACAGGCTGAGGGTCACTATGTGTGTTTGTGACCAATGTGGCCCGCAAGCATGGGCTGGGCTTCATGGGCCACACTGGTTCCAACTACACTGAACGTTGGACAACCTTCTAAACACAAGGTTTCTTGGCATGGGGAAAGAGCTCTGATTTCTGCATCATTTTCAAACCAGGGCAGTGATTGGAGATCAGGTCTAGGTTCTGAAGCCTGGAAACCGAGGTTGAGAAGAGATGACGACCTAAGGCCATGGCGGGTCCAATGTGCTAAGTGTGCGGCCAGCTGTCTGGGTGGGGCCAGGAGGTCCAGGCTCAGGCCGGGTCAGAAAGTGCAATAGGGCCCAGGTCAGTCTATATATTTGGGGTACAGCCGAATGGCGTGCAGGTTGATCCTCATTTGGGGTTTCTGGGTAGCCCCAGAGGGCAATGTTTTTCTTCTGAAGGGCAGGCAGAGTGCGGCATTGTAGTTCTGGATTGCCAAACAGGAGGGCTTGTGGGCCAGTAGTCTGAGGACGGAAGTCTGAGAACCCAAACTAGGCCAAGGTTTCTGGGTGAGGATATGGCAGGCACAATCTACAGACCTCAATCGAGATCTCGTGCACCTGAAGTCAGAGCAAGGATCAGACGATCGCTCAGGTTGGACTTTCTGTCCCTGAATGGCCCATTCTTGAAGGGGGTTGGATCACGAGGCCATGGGGGTTTTCCCACGTTGGGAGTTGTGAGAAGCTCCAAACTGCAAAGATTCTTCTGCAGGACAATTGAGACCTGTTGGTTGGCTCCAGGCCAACGATTCCGAGCAGGGTTCAAAGGATGGATGGCTGGGGAGCCCACCTCGCATTCCAATTGTCTCCAAGCAACAAGAAAGGTTAGATCTGCTGGATGAGGGGGGAGCAACCGAGGAGGCTGAGTTGAAATGGACTCTCCTGTGGATGTGTCCTAATATGTTTTTGTGTCTATGGTGACCTTGGAATGAAGCGGTGGCACTGGGGCCCTGAAGGGTTCTCCTAAACAGAGGCTTTGACACAGCTCCAACGTGCATGTTTCCCATGTGTAGATGAGATTTGTTCTGATGGGTGAGTCAAGAAACAGCCATATGCTGGTATTGAAATCCAGGCCTCTGAGGAGAGATGCCTGGAAACCAAAGGCATGGATCCTATTAGTGCCTAGGGGCCTGTTCGTTCCTTTTTACCTCTGGGGACATCAGTCTACGGGTCTGAGTGCAGGTAGGTGCTCAGATGGGCTCAGATTGCCCCTGTTTGTCCTGGGAAGCCACAACTATTGGGATGGCCTCAGGGACTTTGGAGATTTATCCTATTAGGAGGGTTGTGGCCATTGGACTGGGCACATACAATTCCCTTGGAAAGGGCAAGTAGAGTCCTCAGGTTTGGCTACAGGGGCTTGAGCCTGTAGCGTGTGTATTCCAGACCTTTTTGGACAGTTTTCTCAAAACACAAACTCGGCTTATGTTTCAGGTCATAGGTATGGCAGGACTGATCTACAGACCATGAGGAGAACTCTTCGGGATATGAAAAAAGGGCGAGTGTGAGTCTCTTGCTCAAGTATTTGTCTCTGGATATCGTGTCACTCATGGTCGTGAAATTGCCAGGATGACTTCATGGGAAATGGACGAGTCTTACTCTCTGGGGTTCCGGCCCCGTCCAAAGAGTTTGGGGTCATTCTGGGGATGGAAGAAGTCCGTTTTTTTGTTGTTGTTGATTTGTTTCCTTTTGTGTTTCAACCTCAGATGTCCCACCTAATGAGGGATTCCAGAGTAGAGCCCTGGGGAGGGGCGACTGGACAACCAGAAATCTGGTAAAAATTGGGGCCTAGGGACATGTCAAGCCCATTATGACATCTAATGATCCAGCCACTGAGAGGAATTCCTAGAGGACAGGACCCACGCTGAGGTCACAATGTGTGTTTATGCTCTCGTCGCACTCAAGAATGGGCGGGGCCTCATTGTGAATACTTTTTTCTCCTACACTGAACGTTGGACAACATGCCAACCACAAGGTTTCTTGCCATGGGTCAGGAAGAGTTATGATTTCTGCATCACAGTCACCCGTGGGCAGTGATTGGAGATAAGGTCTAGGTTCTGAAGACTGAAAACTGAGGTAGGGAAGAGATGATGACATAAGGCCATGGCGAGTCTGATGTGCTCAGTGTGCGGTCAGCTGTCTGGGAGTTGGTCAAAAGGTCTGGGCTCCGGTTGTGTCAGACAGTGCATTAGTGCCCAGGTTAGACTATATAATTTGGGTAGAGGCGAGTGCTGTGTAGGTTTATCCTCATTTAAGCTGCCTGGGCAGCTCATTAGGCAATATATTTTTTCTAGAGGGCAGGCAGAGTGCTTCATTGTCGGTCCGGAATTGCCAAACTTGAGGGCTTCGGGGCCAGGAGAGTGAGGACGGAAGTCTGAGAACACAAGCTAGACTTCGGATTCAGGGTGAGGGCACGGCAGGTACCCCCTGCAGATTTGAACCAATATCTCATGCATCTAAAGTCAGGGCGAGGATCAGACGTTGGCTCAGTTTGGAGTTTCTGTGCATGACGGCCCCTTCATGAAGGGAGCGGAATCTCGAGGCCATGGAGGTTTTCCACGTTGGGAGATGTGGGATGCCCCCTTCAAGGATTCCTTCTGCGGGACAATTGAGACCTGTTGGACAGCTCCAGGACATCCCATATGGAATGAAACCAGAGCACCGTTCGAGGATGGATGCCTGGGAAGTCCGCCTCGGATTCCAATTGCCTCCTAGCAACGAGACAGTTTAGATCCAATGGATCTGCGGGAGCAACCGGGGTGGCTGAGTTGAAATGGACTCTCCTGAAGATGGGTCGCAATGTGTGTTTGTGTCCATGAGAGCCTTGGAATGGGGCGGTGGCACCGGGACCCTGAAGTATTCTCCTAAGCTTTTGACATAGCTCTAATGCACATGTTTCCTTGTGGAGACGAGATTTGTTCTGATGCGTGCCTCAGGAAATGCCCTCTGCTGGTATTGGAATCCAGGCTTTTGAGGAGACATGCCTGTAAACCAAAGCAATGGATCCGATAATGGCCTCGGGTCCTGTCTGGTTCAATCTTCTTCTCTGGGGACATCCATCTATGGTATGAGTGGAGGTAGATGCTCAGCTGGTATCAACCGCCCTTTTTGTCCCGGGCGACCTGCACGATTGGGATGGCCTCAGGGACTTTGGATGGTTCTCCTAATTTGTGCGATTTTTGACAATGGAATGGGCAGAATTCCCATGGAATGCGTAGGCGCAGTCCTAATGTGTGACTCCAGAGGCCCCAGCCTGGAGGGAGTGTGGCCCAGGACTTTGAGGACAGAAGTCTGAAAACACAAACTCAGCTTAGGTTTGGGGACGTAGGTATGGCACGCCCGATCTACAAACCATGAGAAGAACTCTTCAGGATATGAAGAATGAGCGAGTCTGAGGCGCTTGCTCAGGCTTTTGTCTCTGGATTTTGTATCAGCGATGGCCGTGGAATGTTGGGGAGGCATCATGGGCCATGGACGAATCTTCCTCTCTGTGGATTTGGTGCGATCCCAATTGTTTTTCGTCAATCTGTGGGATGGGAGGACTCCTTTCAGGTTTGTAAACTCAGGTATCCCACCAAAAGAGGAATTCCAAAGCAGAGCCCTGGGGAAGAGTGAAGGGACAACCCGAACTATGGTAAAAATTGGGGCCTAGGGGCATGGCAAGCCCAATATGCTGTCTCTTCATGCAGCCACTGAGAGGCCTTACCTGAGGACTGGGCTCAGGCTGAGGGTCACAATGTGTGTTTGTGACCAATGTGGCCCGCAAGCATGGGCTGGGCTTCATGGGCCACACTGGTTCCAACTACACTGAACGTTGGACAACCTTCTAAACACAAGGTTTCTTGGCATGGGGAAAGAGCTCTGATTTCTGCATCATTTTCAAACCAGGGCAGTGATTGGAGATCAGGTCTAGGTTCTGAAGCCTGGAAACCGAGGTTGAGAAGAGATGACGACCTAAGGCCATGGCGGGTCCAATGTGCTAAGTGTGCGGCCAGCTGTCTGGGTGGGGCCAGGAGGTCCAGGCTCAGGCCGGGTCAGAAAGTGCAATAGGGCCCAGGTCAGTCTATATATTTTGGGTACAGCCGAATGGCGTGCAGGTTGATCCTCATTTGGGGTTTCTGGGTAGCCCCAGAGGGCAATGTTTTTCTTCTGAAGGGCAGGCAGAGTGCGGCATTGTAGTTCTGGATTGCCAAACAGGAGGGCTTGTGGGCCAGTAGTCTGAGGACGGAAGTCTGAGAACCCAAACTAGGCCAAGGTTTCTGGGTGAGGATATGGCAGGCACAATCTACAGACCTCAATCGAGATCTCGTGCACCTGAAGTCAGAGCAAGGATCAGACGATCGCTCAGGTTGGACTTTCTGTCCCTGAATGGCCCCTTCTTGAAGGGGGTTGGATCACGAGGCCATGGGGGTTTTCCCACGTTGGGAGTTGTGAGAAGCTCCAAACTGCAAAGATTCTTCTGCAGGACAATTGAGACCTGTTGGTTGGCTCCAGGCCAACGATTCCGAGCAGGGTTCAAAGGATGGATGGCTGGGGAGCACACCTCGCATTCCAATTGTCTCCAAGCAACAAGAAAGGTTAGATCTGCTGGATGAGGGGGGAGCAACCGAGGAGGCTGAGTTGAAATGGACTCTCCTGTGGATGTGTCCTAATATGTTTTTGTGTCTATGGTGACCTTGGAATGAAGCGGTGGCACTGGGGCCCTGAAGGGTTCTCCTAAACAGAGGCTTTGACACAGCTCCAACGTGCATGTTTCCCATGTGTAGATGAGATTTGTTCTGATGGGTGAGTCAAGAAACAGCCATATGCTGGTATTGAAATCCAGGCCTCTGAGGAGAGATGCCTGGAAACCAAAGGCATGGATCCTATTAGTGCCTAGGGGCCTGTTCGTTCCTTTTTACCTCTGGGGACATCAGTCTACGGGTCTGAGTGCAGGTAGGTGCTCAGATGGGCTCAGATTGCCCCTGTTTGTCCTGGGAAGCCACAACTATTGGGATGGCCTCAGGGACTTTGGAGATTTATCCTATTAGGAGGGTTGTGGCCATTGGACTGGGCACATACAATTCCCTTGGAAAGGGCAAGTAGAGTCCTCAGGTTTGGCTACAGGGGCTTGAGCCTGTAGCGTGTGTATTCCAGACCTGTTTGGACAGTTTTCTCAAAACACAAACTCGGCTTATGTTTCAGGTCATAGGTATGGCAGGACTGATCTACAGACCATGAGGAGAACTCTTCGGGATATGAAAAAAGGGCGAGTGTGAGTCTCTTGCTCAAGTATTTGTCTCTGGATATCGTGTCACTCATGGTCGTGAAATTGCCATGATGACTTCATGGGAAATGGACGAGTCTTACTCTCTGGGGTTCCGGCCCCGTCCAAAGAGTTTGGGGTCATTCTGGGGATGGAAGAAGTCCGTTTTTTTGTTGTTGTTGATTTGTTTCCTTTTGTGTTTCAACCTCAGATGTCCCACCTAATGAGGGATTCCAGAGTAGAGCCCTGGGGAGGGGCGACTGGACAACCAGAAATCTGGTAAAAATTGGGGCCTAGGGACATGTCAAGCCCATTATGACATCTAATGATCCAGCCACTGAGAGGAATTCCTAGAGGACAGGACCCACGCTGAGGTCACAATGTGTGTTTATGCTCTCGTCGCACTCAAGAATGGGCGGGGCCTCATTGTGAATACTTTTTTCTCCTACACTGAACGTTGGACAACATGCCAACCACAAGGTTTCTTGCCATGGGTCAGGAAGAGTTATGATTTCTGCATCACAGTCACCCGTGGGCAGTGATTGGAGATAAGGTCTAGGTTCTGAAGACTGAAAACTGAGGTAGGGAAGAGATGATGACATAAGGCCATGGCGGGTCTGATGTGCTCAGTGTGCGGTCAGCTGTCTGGGAGTTGGTCAAAAGGTCTTGGCTCCGGTTGTGTCAGACAGTGCATTAGTGCCCAGGTTAGACTATATAATTTGGATAGAGGCGAGTGCTGTGTAGGTTTATCCTCATTTAAGCTGCCTGGGCAGCTCATTAGGCAATATATTTTTTCTAGAGGGCAGGCAGAGTGCTTCATTGTCGGTCCGGAATTGCCAAACTTGAGGGCTTCGGGGCCAGGAGAGTGAGGACGGAAATCTGAGAACACAAGCTAGACTTCGGATTCAGGGTGAGGGCACGGCAGGTACCCCCTGCAGATTTGAACCAATATCTCATGCATCTAAAGTAAGGGCGAGGATCAGACGTTGGCTCAGTTTGGAGTTTCTGTGCATGACGGCCCCTTCATGAAGGGAGCGGAATCTCGAGGCCATGGAGGTTTTCCACGTTGGGAGATGTGGGATGCCCCCTTCAAGGATTCCTTCTGCGGGACAATTGAGACCTGTTGGACAGCTCCAGGACATCCTATATGGAATGAAACCAGAGCACCGTTCGAGGATGGATGCCTGGGAAGTCCGCCTCGGATTCCAATTGCCTCCTAGCAACGAGACAGTTTAGATCCAATGGATCTGCGGGAGCAACCGGGGTGGCTGAGTTGAAATGGACTTTCCTGAGGATGGGTCGCAATGTGTGTTTGTGTCCATGAGAGCCTTGGAATGGGGCGGTGGCACCGGGACCCTGAAGTATTCTCCTAAGCTTTTGACATAGCTCCAATGCACATGTTTCCTTGTGGAGACGAGATTTGTTCTGATGCGTGCCTCAGGAAATCCCCTCTGCTGGTATTGGAATCCAGGCTTTTGAGGAGACATGCCTGTAAACCAAAGCAATGGATCCGATAATGGCCTCGTGTCCTGTCTGGTTCAATCTTCTTCTCTGGGGACATCCATCTATGGTATGAGTGGAGGTAGATTCTCAGCTGGTATCAACCGCCCTTTTTTGTCCCGGGCGACCTGCACGATTGGGATGGCCTCAGGGACTTTGGATGGTTCTCCTAATTTGTGCGATTTTTGACAATGGAATGGGCAGAATTCCCATGGAATGGGTAGGCGCAGTCCTAATGTGTGACTCCAGGGGCCCCAGCCTGGAGGGAGTGTGGCCCAGGACTTTGAGGACAGAAGTCTGAAAACACAAACTCAGCTTAGGTTTGGGGCCGTAGGTATGGCACGCCCGATCCACAAACCATGAGAAGAACTCTTCAGGATATGAAGAATGAGCGAGTCTGAGGCGCTCGCTCAGGCTTTTGTCTCTGAATTTTGTATCAGCGATGGCCGTGGAATGTTGGGGAAGCATCATGGGCCATGGACGAATCTTCCTCTCTGTGGATTTGGCGCGATCCCAATTGGTTTTCGTCAATCTGTGGGATGGGAGGACTCCTTTCAGGTTTGTAAACTCAGGTATCCCACCAAAGAAGGAATTCCAAAGCAGAGCCCTGGGGAAGAGTGAAGGGACAACCCGAACTATGGTTAAAAATTGGGGCCTCGGGGCATGGCAAGCCCAATATGCTGTCTCTTCATCCAGCCACTGAGAGGCCTTACCTGAGGACTGGGCTCAGGCTGAGGGTCACAATGTGTGTTTGTGACCAATGTGGCCCGCAAGCATGGGCTGGGCTTCATGGGCCACACTGGTTCCAACTACACTGAACGTTGGACAACCTTCCAAACACAAGGTTTCTTGCCATGGGGAAAGAGCTCTGATTTCTGCATCATTTTCAAACCAGGGCAGTGATTGGACATCAGGTCTAGGTTCTGAAGCCTGGAAACCGAGGTTGAGAAGAGATGACGACCTAAGGCCATGGCGGGTCCAATGTGCTAAGTGTGCGGCCAGCTGTCTGGGTGGGGCCAGGAGGTCCAGGCTCAGGCCGGGTCAGAAAGTGCAATGGGGCCCAGGTCAGTCTATATATTTTGGGTACAGCTGAATGGCGTGCAGGTTGATCCTCATTTGGGGTTTCTGGGTAGCCCCAGAGGGCAATGTTTTTCTTCTGAAGGGCAGGCAGAGTGCGGCATTGTAGTTCTGGATTGCCAAACAGGAGGGCTTGAGGGCCAGTAGTCTGAGGACGGACGTCTGAGAACCCAAACTAGGCCAAGGTTTCTGGGTGAGGATATGGCAGGCACAATCTACAGACCTCAATCGAGATCTCGTGCACCTGAAGTCAGGGCAAGGATCAGACGATCGCTCAGGTTGGACTTTCTGTCCCTGATGGCCCCTTCTTGAAGGGGGAGTGGATCACGAGGCCATGGGGGTTTTCCCACGTTGGGAGTTGTGAGAAGCTCCAAACTGCAAAGATTCTTCTGCAGGACAATTGAGACCTGTTGGTTGGCTCCAGGCCAACGATTCCGAGCAGGGTTCAAAGGATGGATGGCTGGGTAGCCCACCTCGCATTCCAATTGTCTCCAAGCAACAAGAAAGGTTAGATCTGCTGGATGAGGGGGGAGCAACCGAGGAGGCTGAGTTGAAATGGACTCTCCTGTGGATGTGTCCTAATATGTTTTTGTGTTTATTGAGACCTTGGAATGAAGCGGTGGCACTGGGGCCCTGAAGGGTTCTCCTAAACAGAGGCTTTGACACAGCTCCACCGTGCATGTTTCCCATGTGTAGATGAGATTTGTTTTGATGGGTGAGTCAAGAAACAGCCATATGCTGGTATTGAAATCCAGGCCTCTGAGGAGAGATGCCTGGAAACCAAAGGCATGGATCCTATTAGTGCCTAGGGGCCTGTTCGTTCCTTTTTACCTCTGGGGACATCAGTCTACGGGTCTGAGTGCAGGTAGGTGCTCAGATGGGCTCAGATTGCCCCTGTTTGTCCTGGGAAGCCACAACTATTGGGATGGCCTCAGGGACTTTGGAGATTTATCCTATTAGGAGGGTTGTGGCCATTGGACTGGGCACATACAATTCCCTTGGAAAGGGCAAGTAGAGTCCTCAGGTTTGGCTACAGGGGCTTGAGCCTGTAGCGTGTTTACGCCAGACCTGTTTGGACAGTTTTCTGAAAACACAAACTCGGCTTATGTTTCAGGTCATAGGTATGGCAGGACTGATCTACAGACCATGAGGAGAACTCTTCGGGATATGAAAAAAGGGCGAGTGTGAGTCTCTTGCTCAAGTATTTGTCTCTGGATATCGTGTCACTCATGGTCGTGAAATTGCCAGGATGACTTCATGGGAAATGGACGAGTCTTACTCTCTGGGGTTCCGGCCCCGTCCAAAGAGTTTGGGGTCATTCTGGGGATGGAAGAAGTCCGTTTTTTTGTTGTTGTTGATTTGTTTCCTTTTGTGTTTCAACCTCAGATGTCCCACCTAATGAGGGATTCCAGAGTAGAGCCTTGGGGAGGGGCGACTGGACAACCAGAAATCTGGTAAAAATTGGGGCCTAGGGACATGTCAAGCCCATTATGACATCTAATGATCCAGCCACTGAGAGGAATTCCTAGAGGACAGGACCCACGCTGAGGTCACAATGTGTGTTTATGCTCTCGTCGCACTCAAGAATGGGCGGGGCCTCATTGTGAATACTTTTTTCTCCTACACTGAACGTTGGACAACATGCCAACCACAAGGTTTCTTGCCATGGGTCAGGAAGAGTTATGATTTCTGCATCACAGTCACCCGTGGGCAGTGATTGGAGATAAGGTCTAGGTTCTGAAGACTGAAAACTGAGGTAGGGAAGAGATGATGACATAAGGCCATGGCGGGTCTGATGTGCTCAGTGTGCGGTCAGCTGTCTGGGAGTTGGTCAAAAGGTCTTGGCTCCGGTTGTGTCAGACAGTGCATTAGTGCCCAGGTTAGACTATATAATTTGGATAGAGGCGAGTGCTGTGTAGGTTTATCCTCATTTAAGCTGCCTGGGCAGCTCATTAGGCAATATATTTTTTCTAGAGGGCAGGCAGAGTGCTTCATTGTCGGTCCGGAATTGCCAAACTTGAGGGCTTCGGGGCCAGGAGAGTGAGGACGGAAGTCTGAGAACACAAGCTAGACTTCGGATTCAGGGTGAGGGCACGGCAGGTACCCCCTGCAGATTTGAACCAATATCTCATGCATCTAAAGTCAGGGCGAGGATCAGACGTTGGCTCAGTTTGGAGTTTCTGTGCATGACGGCCCCTTCATGAAGGGAGCGGAATCTCGAGGCCATGGAGGTTTTCCACGTTGGGAGATGTGGGATGCCCCCTTCAAGGATTCCTTCTGCGGGACAATTGAGACCTGTTGGACAGCTCCAGGACATCCCATATGGAATGAAACCAGAGCACCGTTCGAGGATGGATGCCTGGGAAGTCCGCCTCGGATTCCAATTGCCTCCTAGCAACGAGACAGTTTAGATCCAATGGATCTGCGGGAGCAACCGGGGTGGCTAAGTTGAAATGGACTTTCCTGAGGATGGGTCGCAATGTGTGTTTGTGTCCATGAGAGCCTTGGAATGGGGCGGTGGCACCGGGACCCTGAAGTATTCTCCTAAGCTTTTGACATAGCTCCAATGCACATGTTTCCTTGTGGAGACGAGATTTGTTCTGATGCGTGCCTCAGGAAATCCCCTCTGCTGGTATTGGAATCCAGGCTTTTGAGGAGACATGCCTGTAAACCAAAGCAATGGATCCAATAATGGCCTCGGATCCTGTCTGGTTCAATCTTCTTCTCTGGGGACATCCATCTATGGTATGAGTGGAGGTAGATGCTCAGCTGGTATCAACCGCCCTTTTTTGTCCCGGGCGACCTGCACGATTGGGATGGCCTCAGGGACTTTGGATGGTTCTCCTAATTTGTGCGATTTTTGACAATGGAATGGGCAGAATTCCCATGGAATGGGTAGGCGCAGTCCTAATGTGTGACTCCAGGGGCCCCAGCCTGGAGGGAGTGTGGCCCAGGACTTTGAGGACAGAAGTCTGAAAACACAAACTCAGCTTAGGTTTGGGGCCGTAGGTATGGCACGCCCGATCTACAAACCATGAGAAGAACTCTTCAGGATATGAAGAATGAGCGAGTCTGAGGCACTTGCCTTGGCTTTTGTCTCTGGATTTTGTATCAGCGATGGCCGTGGAATGTTGGGGAGGCATCATGGGCCATGGACGAATCTTCCTCTCTGTGGATTTGGCGCGATCCCAATTGTTTTTCGTCAATCTGTGGGATGGGAGGACTCCTTTCAGGTTTGTAAACTCAGGTATCCCACCAAAAGAGGAATTCCAAAGCAGAGCCCTGGGGAAGAGTGAAGGGACAACCCGAACTATGGTTAAAAATTGGGGCCTAGGGGCATGGCAAGCCCAATATGCTGTCTCTTCATGCAGCCACTGAGAGGCCTTACCTGAGGACTGGGCACAGGCTGAGGGTCACTATGTGTGTTTGTGACCAATGTGGCCCGCAAGCATGGGCTGGGCTTCATGGGCCACACTGGTTCCAACTACACTGAACGTTGGACAACCTTCTAAACACAAGGTTTCTTGGCATGGGGAAAGAGCTCTGATTTCTGCATCATTTTCAAACCAGGGCAGTGATTGGACATCAGGTCTAGGTTCTGAAGCCTGGAAACCGAGGTTGAGAAGAGATGACGACCTAAGGCCATGGCGGGTCCAATGTGCTAAGTGTGCGGCCAGCTGTCTGGGTGGGGCCAGGAGGTCCAGGCTCAGGCCGGGTCAGAAAGTGCAATAGGGCCCAGGTCAGTCTATATATTTGGGGTACAGCCGAATGGCGTGCAGGTTGATCCTCATTTGGGGTTTCTGGGTAGCCCCAGAGGGCAATGTTTTTCTTCTGAAGGGCAGGCAGAGTGCGGCATTGTAGTTCTGGATTGCCAAACAGGAGGGCTTGTGGGCCAGTAGTCTGAGGACGGAAGTCTGAGAACCCAAACTAGGCAAAGGTTTCTGGGTGAGGATATGGCAGGCACAATCTACAGACCTCAATCGAGATCTCGTGCACCTGAAGTCAGAGCAAGGATCAGACGATCGCTCAGGTTGGACTTTCTGTCCCTGAATGGCCCCTTCTTGAAGGGGGTTGGATCACGAGGCCATGGGGGTTTTCCCACGTTGGGAGTTGTGAGAAGCTCCAAACTGCAAAGATTCTTCTGCAGGACAATTGAGACCTGTTGGTTGGCTCCAGGCCAACGATTCCGAGCAGGGTTCAAAGGATGGATGGCTGGGGAGCCCACCTCGCATTCCAATTGTCTCCAAGCAACAAGAAAGGTTAGATCTGCTGGATGAGGGGGGAGCAACCGAGGAGGCTGAGTTGAAATGGACTCTCCTGTGGATGTGTCCTAATATGTTTTTGTGTCTATGGTGACCTTGGAATGAAGCGGTGGCACTGGGGCCCTGAAGGGTTCTCCTAAACAGAGGCTTTGACACAGCTCCAACGTGCATGTTTCCCATGTGTAGATGAGATTTGTTCTGATGGGTGAGTCAAGAAACAGCCATATGCTGGTATTGAAATCCAGGCCTCTGAGGAGAGATGCCTGGAAACCAAAGGCATGGATCCTATTAGTGCCTAGGGGCCTGTTCGTTCCTTTTTACCTCTGGGGACATCAGTCTACGGGTCTGAGTGCAGGTAGGTGCTCAGATGGGCTCAGATTGCCCCTGTTTGTCCTGGGAAGCCACAACTATTGGGATGGCCTCAGGGACTTTGGAGATTTATCCTATTAGGAGGGTTGTGGCCATTGGACTGGGCACATACAATTCCCTTGGAAAGGGCAAGTAGAGTCCTCAGGTTTGGCTACAGGGGCTTGAGCCTGTAGCGTGTGTATTCCAGACCTGTTTGGACAGTTTTCTCAAAACACAAACTCGGCTTATGTTTCAGGTCATAGGTATGGCAGGACTGATCTACAGACCATGAGGAGAACTCTTCGGGATATGAAAAAAGGGCGAGTGTGAGTCTCTTGCTCAAGTATTTGTCTCTGGATATCGTGTCACTCATGGTCGTGAAATTGCCATGATGACTTCATGGGAAATGGACGAGTCTTACTCTCTGGGGTTCCGGCCCCGTCCAAAGAGTTTGGGGTCATTCTGGGGATGGAAGAAGTCCGTTTTTTTGTTGTTGTTGATTTGTTTCCTTTTGTGTTTCAACCTCAGATGTCCCACCTAATGAGGGATTCCAGAGTAGAGCCCTGGGGAGGGGCGACTGGACAACCAGAAATCTGGTAAAAATTGGGGCCTAGGGACATGTCAAGCCCATTATGACATCTAATGATCCAGCCACTGAGAGGAATTCCTAGAGGACAGGACCCACGCTGAGGTCACAATGTGTGTTTATGCTCTCGTCGCACTCAAGAATGGGCGGGGCCTCATTGTGAATACTTTTTTCTCCTACACTGAACGTTGGACAACATGCCAACCACAAGGTTTCTTGCCATGGGTCAGGAAGAGTTATGATTTCTGCATCACAGTCACCCGTGGGCAGTGATTGGAGATAAGGTCTAGGTTCTGAAGACTGAAAACTGAGGTAGGGAAGAGATGATGACATAAGGCCATGGCGGGTCTGATGTGCTCAGTGTGCGGTCAGCTGTCTGGGAGTTGGTCAAAAGGTCTGGGCTCCG
The DNA here is from genome assembly GCF_964662115.1 of Mustela nivalis. Lineage (NCBI taxonomy): Eukaryota > Metazoa > Chordata > Mammalia > Carnivora > Mustelidae > Mustela > Mustela nivalis. The sequence continues at coordinate 6,870 of NW_028134463.1, read as the reverse complement.
GTTGTGTCAGACAGTGCATTAGTGCCCAGGTTAGACTATATAATTTGGATAGAGGCGAGTGCTGTGTAGGTTTATCCTCATTTAAGCTGCCTGGGCAGCTCATTAGGCAATATATTTTTTCTAGAGGGCAGGCAGAGTGCTTCATTGTCGGTCCGGAATTGCCAAACTTGAGGGCTTCGGGGCCAGGAGAGTGAGGACGGAAGTCTGAGAACACAAGCTAGACTTCGGATTCAGGGTGAGGGCACGGCAGGTACCCCCTGCAGATTTGAACCAATATCTCATGCATCTAAAGTCAGGGCGAGGATCAGACGTTGGCTCAGTTTGGAGTTTCTGTGCATGACGGCCCCTTCATGAAGGGAGCGGAATCTCGAGGCCATGGAGGTTTTCCACGTTGGGAGATGTGGGATGCCCCCTTCAAGGATTCCTTCTGCGGGACAATTGAGACCTGTTGGACAGCTCCAGGACATCCTATATGGAATGAAACCAGATCACCGTTCGAGGATGGATGCCTGGGAAGTCCGCCTCGGATTCCAATTGCCTCCTAGCAACGAGACAGTTTAGATCCAATGGATCTGCGGGAGCAACCGGGGTGGCTGAGTTGAAATGGACTTTCCTGAGGATGGGTCGCAATGTGTGTTTGTGTCCATGAGAGCCTTGGAATGGGGCGGTGGCACCGGGACCCTGAAGTATTCTCCTAAGCTTTTGACATAGCTCCAATGCACATGTTTCCTTGTGGAGACGAGATTTGTTCTGATGCGTGCCTCAGGAAATCCCCTCTGCTGGTATTGGAATCCAGGCTTTTGAGGAGACATGCCTGTAAACCAAAGCAATGGATCCGATAATGGCCTCGGATCCTGTCTGGTTCAATCTTCTTCTCTGGGGACATCCATCTATGGTATGAGTGGAGGTAGATGCTCAGCTGGTATCAACCGCCCTTTTTTGTCCCGGGCGACCTGCACGATTGGGATGGCCTCAGGGACTTTGGATGGTTCTCCTAATTTGTGCGATTTTTGACAATGGAATGGGCAGAATTCCCATGGAATGGGTAGGCGCAGTCCTAATGTGTGACTCCAGGGGCCCCAGCCTGGAGGGAGTGTGGCCCAGGACTTTGAGGACAGAAGTCTGAAAACACAAACTCAGCTTAGGTTTGGGGCCGTAGGTATGGCACGCCCGATCCACAAACCATGAGAAGAACTCTTCAGGATATGAAGAATGAGCGAGTCTGAGGCGCTCGCTCAGGCTTTTGTCTCTGAATTTTGTATCAGCGATGGCCGTGGAATGTTGGGGAAGCATCATGGGCCATGGACGAATCTTCCTCTCTGTGGATTTGGCGCGATCCCAATTGGTTTTCGTCAATCTGTGGGATGGGAGGACTCCTTTCAGGTTTGTAAACTCAGGTATCCCACCAAAGAAGGAATTCCAAAGCAGAGCCCTGGGGAAGAGTGAAGGGACAACCCGAACTATGGTTAAAAATTGGGGCCTCGGGGCATGGCAAGCCCAATATGCTGTCTCTTCATCCAGCCACTGAGAGGCCTTACCTGAGGACTGGGCTCAGGCTGAGGGTCACAATGTGTGTTTGTGACCAATGTGGCCCGCAAGCATGGGCTGGGCTTCATGGGCCACACTGGTTCCAACTACACTGAACGTTGGACAACCTTCCAAACACAAGGTTTCTTGCCATGGGGAAAGAGCTCTGATTTCTGCATCATTTTCAAACCAGGGCAGTGATTGGACATCAGGTCTAGGTTCTGAAGCCTGGAAACCGAGGTTGAGAAGAGATGACGACCTAAGGCCATGGCGGGTCCAATGTGCTAAGTGTGCGGCCAGCTGTCTGGGTGGGGCCAGGAGGTCCAGGCTCAGGCCGGGTCAGAAAGTGCAATGGGGCCCAGGTCAGTCTATATATTTTGGGTACAGCTGAATGGCGTGCAGGTTGATCCTCATTTGGGGTTTCTGGGTAGCCCCAGAGGGCAATGTTTTTCTTCTGAAGGGCAGGCAGAGTGCGGCATTGTAGTTCTGGATTGCCAAACAGGAGGGCTTGAGGGCCAGTAGTCTGAGGACGGACGTCTGAGAACCCAAACTAGGCCAAGGTTTCTGGGTGAGGATATGGCAGGCACAATCTACAGACCTCAATCGAGATCTCGTGCACCTGAAGTCAGGGCAAGGATCAGACGATCGCTCAGGTTGGACTTTCTGTCCCTGATGGCCCCTTCTTGAAGGGGGAGTGGATCACGAGGCCATGGGGGTTTTCCCACGTTGGGAGTTGTGAGAAGCTCCAAACTGCAAAGATTCTTCTGCAGGACAATTGAGACCTGTTGGTTGGCTCCAGGCCAACGATTCCGAGCAGGGTTCAAAGGATGGATGGCTGGGTAGCCCACCTCGCATTCCAATTGTCTCCAAGCAACAAGAAAGGTTAGATCTGCTGGATGAGGGGGGAGCAACCGAGGAGGCTGAGTTGAAATGGACTCTCCTGTGGATGTGTCCTAATATGTTTTTGTGTTTATTGAGACCTTGGAATGAAGCGGTGGCACTGGGGCCCTGAAGGGTTCTCCTAAACAGAGGCTTTGACACAGCTCCACCGTGCATGTTTCCCATGTGTAGATGAGATTTGTTTTGATGGGTGAGTCAAGAAACAGCCATATGCTGGTATTGAAATCCAGGCCTCTGAGGAGAGATGCCTGGAAACCAAAGGCATGGATCCTATTAGTGCCTAGGGGCCTGTTCGTTCCTTTTTACCTCTGGGGACATCAGTCTACGGGTCTGAGTGCAGGTAGGTGCTCAGATGGGCTCAGATTGCCCCTGTTTGTCCTGGGAAGCCACAACTATTGGGATGGCCTCAGGGACTTTGGAGATTTATCCTATTAGGAGGGTTGTGGCCATTGGACTGGGCACATACAATTCCCTTGGAAAGGGCAAGTAGAGTCCTCAGGTTTGGCTACAGGGGCTTGAGCCTGTAGCGTGTTTACGCCAGACCTGTTTGGACAGTTTTCTGAAAACACAAACTCGGCTTATGTTTCAGGTCATAGGTATGGCAGGACTGATCTACAGACCATGAGGAGAACTCTTCGGGATATGAAAAAAGGGCGAGTGTGAGTCTCTTGCTCAAGTATTTGTCTCTGGATATCGTGTCACTCATGGTCGTGAAATTGCCAGGATGACTTCATGGGAAATGGACGAGTCTTACTCTCTGGGGTTCCGGCCCCGTCCAAAGAGTTTGGGGTCATTCTGGGGATGGAAGAAGTCCGTTTTTTTGTTGTTGTTGATTTGTTTCCTTTTGTGTTTCAACCTCAGATGTCCCACCTAATGAGGGATTCCAGAGTAGAGCCTTGGGGAGGGGCGACTGGACAACCAGAAATCTGGTAAAAATTGGGGCCTAGGGACATGTCAAGCCCATTATGACATCTAATGATCCAGCCACTGAGAGGAATTCCTAGAGGACAGGACCCACGCTGAGGTCACAATGTGTGTTTATGCTCTCGTCGCACTCAAGAATGGGCGGGGCCTCATTGTGAATACTTTTTTCTCCTACACTGAACGTTGGACAACATGCCAACCACAAGGTTTCTTGCCATGGGTCAGGAAGAGTTATGATTTCTGCATCACAGTCACCCGTGGGCAGTGATTGGAGATAAGGTCTAGGTTCTGAAGACTGAAAACTGAGGTAGGGAAGAGATGATGACATAAGGCCATGGCGGGTCTGATGTGCTCAGTGTGCGGTCAGCTGTCTGGGAGTTGGTCAAAAGGTCTTGGCTCCGGTTGTGTCAGACAGTGCATTAGTGCCCAGGTTAGACTATATAATTTGGATAGAGGCGAGTGCTGTGTAGGTTTATCCTCATTTAAGCTGCCTGGGCAGCTCATTAGGCAATATATTTTTTCTAGAGGGCAGGCAGAGTGCTTCATTGTCGGTCCGGAATTGCCAAACTTGAGGGCTTCGGGGCCAGGAGAGTGAGGACGGAAGTCTGAGAACACAAGCTAGACTTCGGATTCAGGGTGAGGGCACGGCAGGTACCCCCTGCAGATTTGAACCAATATCTCATGCATCTAAAGTCAGGGCGAGGATCAGACGTTGGCTCAGTTTGGAGTTTCTGTGCATGACGGCCCCTTCATGAAGGGAGCGGAATCTCGAGGCCATGGAGGTTTTCCACGTTGGGAGATGTGGGATGCCCCCTTCAAGGATTCCTTCTGCGGGACAATTGAGACCTGTTGGACAGCTCCAGGACATCCCATATGGAATGAAACCAGAGCACCGTTCGAGGATGGATGCCTGGGAAGTCCGCCTCGGATTCCAATTGCCTCCTAGCAACGAGACAGTTTAGATCCAATGGATCTGCGGGAGCAACCGGGGTGGCTAAGTTGAAATGGACTTTCCTGAGGATGGGTCGCAATGTGTGTTTGTGTCCATGAGAGCCTTGGAATGGGGCGGTGGCACCGGGACCCTGAAGTATTCTCCTAAGCTTTTGACATAGCTCCAATGCACATGTTTCCTTGTGGAGACGAGATTTGTTCTGATGCGTGCCTCAGGAAATCCCCTCTGCTGGTATTGGAATCCAGGCTTTTGAGGAGACATGCCTGTAAACCAAAGCAATGGATCCAATAATGGCCTCGGATCCTGTCTGGTTCAATCTTCTTCTCTGGGGACATCCATCTATGGTATGAGTGGAGGTAGATGCTCAGCTGGTATCAACCGCCCTTTTTTGTCCCGGGCGACCTGCACGATTGGGATGGCCTCAGGGACTTTGGATGGTTCTCCTAATTTGTGCGATTTTTGACAATGGAATGGGCAGAATTCCCATGGAATGGGTAGGCGCAGTCCTAATGTGTGACTCCAGGGGCCCCAGCCTGGAGGGAGTGTGGCCCAGGACTTTGAGGACAGAAGTCTGAAAACACAAACTCAGCTTAGGTTTGGGGCCGTAGGTATGGCACGCCCGATCTACAAACCATGAGAAGAACTCTTCAGGATATGAAGAATGAGCGAGTCTGAGGCACTTGCCTTGGCTTTTGTCTCTGGATTTTGTATCAGCGATGGCCGTGGAATGTTGGGGAGGCATCATGGGCCATGGACGAATCTTCCTCTCTGTGGATTTGGCGCGATCCCAATTGTTTTTCGTCAATCTGTGGGATGGGAGGACTCCTTTCAGGTTTGTAAACTCAGGTATCCCACCAAAAGAGGAATTCCAAAGCAGAGCCCTGGGGAAGAGTGAAGGGACAACCCGAACTATGGTTAAAAATTGGGGCCTAGGGGCATGGCAAGCCCAATATGCTGTCTCTTCATGCAGCCACTGAGAGGCCTTACCTGAGGACTGGGCACAGGCTGAGGGTCACTATGTGTGTTTGTGACCAATGTGGCCCGCAAGCATGGGCTGGGCTTCATGGGCCACACTGGTTCCAACTACACTGAACGTTGGACAACCTTCTAAACACAAGGTTTCTTGGCATGGGGAAAGAGCTCTGATTTCTGCATCATTTTCAAACCAGGGCAGTGATTGGACATCAGGTCTAGGTTCTGAAGCCTGGAAACCGAGGTTGAGAAGAGATGACGACCTAAGGCCATGGCGGGTCCAATGTGCTAAGTGTGCGGCCAGCTGTCTGGGTGGGGCCAGGAGGTCCAGGCTCAGGCCGGGTCAGAAAGTGCAATAGGGCCCAGGTCAGTCTATATATTTGGGGTACAGCCGAATGGCGTGCAGGTTGATCCTCATTTGGGGTTTCTGGGTAGCCCCAGAGGGCAATGTTTTTCTTCTGAAGGGCAGGCAGAGTGCGGCATTGTAGTTCTGGATTGCCAAACAGGAGGGCTTGTGGGCCAGTAGTCTGAGGACGGAAGTCTGAGAACCCAAACTAGGCAAAGGTTTCTGGGTGAGGATATGGCAGGCACAATCTACAGACCTCAATCGAGATCTCGTGCACCTGAAGTCAGAGCAAGGATCAGACGATCGCTCAGGTTGGACTTTCTGTCCCTGAATGGCCCCTTCTTGAAGGGGGTTGGATCACGAGGCCATGGGGGTTTTCCCACGTTGGGAGTTGTGAGAAGCTCCAAACTGCAAAGATTCTTCTGCAGGACAATTGAGACCTGTTGGTTGGCTCCAGGCCAACGATTCCGAGCAGGGTTCAAAGGATGGATGGCTGGGGAGCCCACCTCGCATTCCAATTGTCTCCAAGCAACAAGAAAGGTTAGATCTGCTGGATGAGGGGGGAGCAACCGAGGAGGCTGAGTTGAAATGGACTCTCCTGTGGATGTGTCCTAATATGTTTTTGTGTCTATGGTGACCTTGGAATGAAGCGGTGGCACTGGGGCCCTGAAGGGTTCTCCTAAACAGAGGCTTTGACACAGCTCCAACGTGCATGTTTCCCATGTGTAGATGAGATTTGTTCTGATGGGTGAGTCAAGAAACAGCCATATGCTGGTATTGAAATCCAGGCCTCTGAGGAGAGATGCCTGGAAACCAAAGGCATGGATCCTATTAGTGCCTAGGGGCCTGTTCGTTCCTTTTTACCTCTGGGGACATCAGTCTACGGGTCTGAGTGCAGGTAGGTGCTCAGATGGGCTCAGATTGCCCCTGTTTGTCCTGGGAAGCCACAACTATTGGGATGGCCTCAGGGACTTTGGAGATTTATCCTATTAGGAGGGTTGTGGCCATTGGACTGGGCACATACAATTCCCTTGGAAAGGGCAAGTAGAGTCCTCAGGTTTGGCTACAGGGGCTTGAGCCTGTAGCGTGTGTATTCCAGACCTGTTTGGACAGTTTTCTCAAACACAAACTCGGCTTATGTTTCAGGTCATAGGTATGGCAGGACTGATCTACAGACCATGAGGAGAACTCTTCGGGATATGAAAAAAGGGCGAGTGTGAGTCTCTTGCTCAAGTATTTGTCTCTGGAT